>NW_026909879.1:0-23206 GCF_949316345.1 Pungitius pungitius | reverse complement strand
CAAAATTCATTCAATTACTTTTTTAAAACCTTATGTACAAACTGCATGTTCTTCACAGTTGTCACATGGTGCAGGGCTTTCAACCACTGATTTGACAAAGTTTGTTTTCATGCAGACATTAGGCTCAATGTATTGTCTCATAATAGCTCCACTAGTGGGATTTATGTAAATGTGCACAGGGTTTAAAGTATTCCTTTAAACCTTTGTGAAAACTGGCCGTACATAAAGCAGCATTTGAACAGAGTGTATGATGTGATCCTTTGGCCACACAAGTACAATTCAAACCCTCATAACTAAGTTACATAGAAATAATGGCAACGATTTTGGATATATAACTTTTGTTATGAGTGTAAACACATTTCTTCCCCAACTTGGATCAGTTAAGAGAATCCCAAATGGGCCACAAAGGCCAATAAGGAAGAGAGAGAGAGAGAGAGAGGCGGGCAGACTTCACAAAGTGGGCTTATTTTCCATAAATTGTAGTATTAGGAGGAAATAGGATTAAACTAAAAGAAATGTCGGTTGAAAGAAAGAATGAAAGGGGTACCGAAAAAAAAAGGAGGGAGGCAGTGAGGAAAGGAGGGAGCGATCCGAAGGGAGGAGTCAAGCGAGGGAAGGAGCAGCTGGAGTCCCACACTTCGCCCTCTCTCTTCTCCTCGAAAAAAGCGCACTAAATGTAATAACAACTCTCCACGCGCTTCTGCGGCGCATACGTTTGGTTTTACGCGCATCCGCGCGCTCTGCTATCGGCGGATTGAATCGGCGGTCTGACGCTGTTAGTCCGGCGGTGGTTGTGCACAGACAAACTGTGAGAAGGTGGAGAAAGACGTTCAGGAGCAGAAGAAGAAGAAGAAGAAGAAGAAGAAGAAAAAAACTCTGGCAGCGCCGCTTTGGAGTTGGAGTTGCAGCGTAAAAAAAAGAAAAGAAAAAAAAGAAAGAAAGAAAGAGGTCCCAGCAAACTCCTGAGGCACATCTGCAACTTGGGAAGAGAAGGAGCCGAAGAAACAAGATAGAACCGTTTTTCCTGCATGTGAAGAAACCGAAAAAAGACAAGAATTAGAGGGGGAATCACCCAGAAAGAAGTAAGTAACCCACCGCGCACACACAGGCGGGACGTTGTTGCGCTTATGTCCACTTTAAAATAATTTTAAAAAAAAAAGTTTTAGAGGAGCCGTCGGCTCACGTTTAAAAAAAAAAAAACGATGTAACTCCACACGAGTCGAGACGCCGAGACACGACGGTGGCTTTAGAGGAGGAAACTCTGGTGCGAAACACGATGAAAGCTTGGAGAAAAAAGAAAAGAAAAAAAAGAAGCCGCTGTGCGGACTTGTGTTACACTTGGCCCGGGTGCGTGATTTACGCGCTGGGGAAGGAGAAACCCCCCCATGGCACAATTTACAACCACCCGACGGACAGATGTGCTTAAAAAAAAATCAACAAAAAAAACGATATTTTGTAAGTTGCATAAAGTTGGGCAGTAATGAAGAAGCGGTGTTTGGCTCTTTGGTTCGGTTTGGGAGACAGAAGGAACACGTGTGTGTGTGTGTGTGTGTGTGTGTGTGTGTGTGTGTGTGTGTGTGTGTGTGTGTGTGTGTGTCTGTCTGCAGGTTTGGACTCAAACTAACCAACACTTTTGCACACGTAACTTTATTGGACTTCTGCCTAAAGAAACCAAGGGGGGGGGGGCATTCGTATGTGGATGTGTGATCGTATTTCAGGGTCTGTTATTGATTTAGTTTATTCTATACACGCTCATCCAAACCCACATTTCTTCATCACTGGTTTTATAGTATTTCTTTTTGGATAAAAGTGGGAATATTTGCTGTTCCAAAACAATAGAATCAGTAAATTCTGTTTCAATGAGGTCAAATGTGCACTTTGATTGGACTTAACAAGTGCCACTCTCTGGAAACCTGGCATAAACCAAGCAGTTAACAATAATTCCAAATGAATATCTGCTTCACCTTAAAATAAAAATAGGGGGGACGTACAAGTGTGTATGAAGACATGTGCTCAGAGAAATTGAAGTCTATTGCAGGGGGGGGGGGGGGGGGTTCTGTGGCCCTGCAGGGGTCCATGTGGGGTGTTTTATGGGGCCCCGAGCAACATTATAAATGGCGTAGAGCCACAGTGATTTAGTGTATTAGAATGAACAGGGAGGTTTGTCCCATTCAGAGACAGCCCTTCATTAAAAAAAAAAAACACAATCAACACTAAAACAACAAACTCCTGGACTTGTTCACGGTGAAAGAAAAAAAGTCCCTCAAACAGAAGTCTGTATTGGGTTTTTTTTGGAGGGGGGGGGGGGGGTCTGGCACATGAAAACGTTTGTGAGCCCCCGAGCCTCCACATGTGTGGATATTTGTTTGAAACTTTCCCTCCTGTCCTCGCCAGCTGTTCCACATTTGATCTGCTCCTCTGCTCTCGGGTTTCATGGAGCGGGGGGGGGGGGGGGGGGTCCGAGGTGCTCAGCCATGCGGTGCGGCTCAAATCCTCCCTCCTTGCTTGCCTTTTTTTTTTTTTGACACTTGACACACAAATTATTAACGGGGTCTGGGTGCCTTGAGACGTGAACACACCTAATAACAAGATGTTTAACGGCACAAGTTCACGCAGATAAAAATCTGCCTTCAGCTGTTTTTGTGAGGCCCTTCTGTCATTCATCTTGTGGATGTGGATTTTGCTCTGAGCGGCGGTCTTGGTTACATTTGTCTAACAAAATAAAAAATAAAAAAGGGGGGGACTGTCACATGAGCTGTCACTTGATATGTCCCTTGTTTTATTTATGGTAATAAAATAACATTTCACATAGGCTACAAGGAGAAGTGAATCACTGTCATGTCAGGGATTCAGCTCAGTTAACAATGAAAAGAATGAAGAGACGCTTCAGGCCTCAGATTTTGAGCTTAACATTAAATATTTTGAAATGATATCATGATAATAATCCGTAAATGTAATTTTCTTTATTGTGATAAAATAAACAGGGATGTACATTTATTTGCTATATGTTTGGCTTTTTGTTCCATAATAATAATTTTCAAATAAAACTGATCATTAAAAAAACCATAGGATCACCTCTTTATCATTTTTATTTGAGGCCAAAAATTAAGATGCCATCTGGTTTCATTTATTTAAAATATACAATATGATACATTTTCCACAAGCCTTAAATCAAACGTGATTATATCAAAACTTTGAGGCCGACTGATGAAAGATTAATCTGTGACGATTTTTAATTTAATATTCAGAGGAACAACTTCACAATTCACAATTATATATAATTTCTGTCTTAACAGTAATTCTTTTGAGAATTTGACATATTATAAATGAAATCAAACAGCTTCATAATATAGAAAAAAGAGCAATGCAGTAATACAAATATGTATAAATATTATAGAAGAACAGTTTTTGTACTATTGAATTCTACCTAAAGGAAAATACATTAGTGACGAATACTGATTTCAAACAGGTGCACCTTTACACCCCCCCCCTCCCAAAAAATAAGAAGGACTTTGTCTCATTATGATGCAGCGGCGGTGATGAATGCAGCAGTGTTTAAGATGCTAATCTGCCTGCAATGGGATGCACAGCTCTCGCTTACTGTAGCCGGCAGAGATGCATCACCGCCGCTCTCTCTCTCCGCCTCCTCACCCCCCCCCCTACGCAACCAGCCAGTCCGTCAGATAGCGCCGCGCCGCGTTGCTTCACCTCAACTCGCACAGTGGAGCTACTCACGGCGCCGCTGGCACCCGGCTCACCCGTGACCCCCGGCGACCCCCGGCAGAATAAGGGCTGTCGTGTTAATGCTTGCGAGATGACACGCTATTAGCTTTTGAGGTATGGCCCTCTCCTCTTTTTAAGGGCCTCGCACTCCCAGCTGAATGCAGGTTCTGTCCTCAGTCTTTTTTTTTTACACACACCCCCCCCGCCCCTCCCGCAGCAAGAATACCTGTTATCAGGTCTATGTGCAAGAGGCCCTAATGAGCTGTGTTGTTGTGCTAATGCGGCGACCTGAAGCCCTTAAAGAGGTGGCAGATGTTTTGTTAAAACGAGGGTAATGTGGGGAAGTTGTTTCTCCTCAAGATAATGAGCTCTGTAGTTTTTTTTTTTTTGTTGGGTGTTAGCCGGCTTTCTCTGCAGGTGTTTTGTGTTATTGGAAAATACACAGAAATAAGGGGGAAGTCGGCAGTGATTCCCTGTATAATATGATTAGCCGTTGCTTCCCTCGCGTTGTGACTCGCGGTGCTGAGTGGATGGACCCAAAAAGAAATCCCTCACTTTGATGGTTTGGTACTTTGATATGTTGACATCAAATGAAACAGACACAGAGGGGAAAAGAAAGAGGAGAAGTCAGACAGAGGTAGTGATTGAGGAAGGAGGAAAGAAAAGAAGCTGTGCATGCGAGCGGGTGGAAGTGTGTGTGCGTGTGTGTGTGTGCGTGTGTGTGTGTGCGTGTTGCGGTTTCGCAAAGGGAGTGCGATGAAAAAAGTTGGGCTGAGACGGCAGACCTGAAAAGCGTCAAAAACGTCCGGGTGCATTTGCGTGCGAGCGGAGAGACAAGAAGGGGGTCTCGGGGCTCGCGGGGGGGGGGCTCCTCCTCGGCCTCCTAATCCCCAGGCCCAGCCATCCCTTCAGGGCATGCCTCAGATCTGGCTCTCTGGCTCTCCGCGCCGACGACCCAGCTCCGCCAGCAGATTTAATATGCTATGTGTTCCTGCTCCCCCCCCCCCCCCCCAGCTCCCCTCCACCTCGACCAGCATTGTCCCAGAGCGGGGGGGTGGGGGGGGGGGGCTGCTAAAGGCACCTTTCAAGCCGGGGCGGTGTCTCTCGTGCTGGCGATGTGGGGAGGAAGAGGGCGTGAGGCTCCAGATACCTGCACAGTCATTTCACACGTGTATATTACACACATCAGGCAATCCGCCGCTCATTCACACTTCCTTCTCTTCCTCTGTTTCCTCTTGCCTCGCTCGTGCACATTCGTTTTGTCCTTTTGGTCTTTTTCCCTCTTTTTTTTTTTTTTCTTCGTTTGTCCCAAATAAATATAAAAAAGGGAGGGAAAAAGAGTTGGTCTGCATAGTTTTCCATGGCTCGGGCCTGTTGGAAACTCCAACCGTACCTGATAATTAGTCTGGTCAACTGCTCCCCCGGAGTGAGGCACTGAGGACGGCCATTAAAGAAGAAAAAAAAAAGAGAGAGAGAGAGAGAAAAAGAACAAAAATGCACTGTGCAGAAGTAAAGTACGCTTGCATCAAGTGAGGGGAATTTACGACGGATGAAGTCAGGTCTGACAGCTCAACATGAGCCCGGCTGTGGGTCATGGCTAATTTTTTATTGCAAACACTCGGGGGCTTGTGTGCGAGAGCCGCAAAGTGTGCCATGTTGAGCGGGGGGTAGGGGGGGGGAAGGGCGCGCGTTTGTTTCACACGCTGCAGGAGGAACCGGACCGAGTCCCGCCCGGCGCCGCTCATCCCCTCCTCCGTTTGCTCTGTTCCCCGCCGTAAAAAAAAAAAAAAAAAAAAAAAACGTCTTTGGGTCCCGGCGGTGTGAAGTACAGCAGCCAGAGGTGAAGTGCTTTTGGTTACGGGGGGGGGGCATTTGCTCACGTAAAACTTGAGCCCCTAAACACCCCCCGGGAGGGGGTCTGTTATTGCAGACGTGGCATTGAGTCCGTCTTTTGACGGGAGCCCGTTGTGGCATCCGTGAGGGGGGGCAGATGAGCCGCCCCCCCCCCCCCTGGCTGTGAACAATGATCCGTCACTCACCCTCTCCGTGGGTCGGGCTGCTCCGGCACTCACTAAAAAACGCTTCGTGTTTCGCTGTGCGTTTTCCCGAAAAAACCAAACTCCTGCCCTCGCACCGGTAATTAAATTATGCATTGTCATGCAACAGCGCTCACGACGTGCGGCCCCCGTGTGTTTGCGATCCCATGCTGCTCAGTTGTCTTCCAGGGGGGGGGAGTTATCCCCGAGTATTGTTGCATCCCGGAGTGGAGGTCAATGAGGGGGTCTATTGTTTGAATGTCAAATGCAAATCCCAAGGTTAATACCTGAAAGAAGCACATGGCCGGACATTCTCTCTCCTCTCCCAACATGTTTGGATGAGTACCTCCCCCCCCCTTGCCCCCCCACTCCCACTCTGCTCCTTCATTTCCGCCTGCTGCGGACTCGGGGCTAAGTTAGAAATGGAGGGGCTTGGGGAGGCATCCCGTATATAAAACCCCTCTCTTCTCAGCAGTGAATGCTAACGGAGCCTGGCTCTAATAAGGCCTCATCTCTGGGAAAAACAAAAGAGGACCTCTCCTATCTGAGCAGGCCTGAATGAGCCCTCCTTTGACAGCGGAGCATTTGAAGACTAATCGTTTTTTCTCATGCAAAGCACGCTGTTTTTAAGAGCCCGGGCTTCGTGGAAGAGAGGGGGGGCTGTGTTTTAACAATACTCCGCGGGGAGTTAGGAACAGGGTTTTGGGGAGGGGGGGGGGGGGGGGGGGGTGTATTCCTCTCTCCTTTGCTCCTCAGACAAAGCCCAGTTCCTTTCAGGGTTGCGTGGGGGGCAGGGTGCACGGGGAAGGAGGAGGAGGGAGCATCGGGAGAGTTGGAGCTCCTTAAAAGAGAGCGACTGCAGCCGCTTTTCGCGGGGAAAACGTGGGGCCCGGCCAGTGACAGGCCTGGAAAGAAGTGGGGCCCGGGAAAATTGATAGAGAAACAGAAATGTTACCGTGTAGGCGAGGGGGGGCCCCCTAAAACGTCTTTGCCTATTCCTGCCAGACTTGTGTTTTTATTAAGAGGGGTCGACGCGCTTTGGAAATATATCTTATTCATGAAGAAAAGCCAGGTTAGACTTCCCAAAGAATTCATTATATTCCCCCCAGATGCGGCGGCTTTGCGGGGTTGGGGCGGCCCGTCCCTCGGAGGACGCGGAGCGCGACATTGTAAAGGCTCCCCCAGTGGGCGCGGGGCGGAGTGCGAAGGGTTCCATTTGTCAAAAGGTGCCCGAGTTCCCTTTCTTTTTTTTTTTTCCTCCCCTCCTCGACACTTTCCCCCGGCTCAGCCTCAAACTCATTGTCTGAGCAACGGCAGGACATTAGTCACCGCAACGCCACGGGAGCCTGCGGGGCTAAGGACCGGCGCTCTGGAGCCCGGGCTGGGACGGAGGGGAGGAGAGAGAGAGGGGAGGGGAGGGAGAGGGAGAGGGAGGGGAGAAGGGAAAGGAGGGCGAGATGGATAAGGTGAGCGGGAAGGGAGGAGGAAATGTGGCGGTAGCCGGAAAAGTGAGGAGGAGAGCGTGTGTGTGTGGGAGAGGGAGAAAGACCAGGGTGGGAGGGGGAGGGGAGGGGGGGGGGGGGTGTTAGAGGGAGTGGAGTCTGTAGCTCTACCTCAGGGCTCAGTACGTAAGCCCCTGTCTACCCCCCCTCCCCAAAGCTGCTTTCACAAAGAGATTTACAAGACAGGTCTCCGGTGTGCTTTGCTGCCCTGCATTATGAGTGAGTGAGCGTGTCAGCGTGTCTGTGTGTGTGTGCGTGTGTGTGTGTGTGCGTGCGTGTGACCCGAATGGACTTTCTCTTTTTTTCATCAGAACTTTGCATCATCTAAGCAAGAAAGATACTCACCTAAATGTACCAATCAAGGGAGGTCAGACCCACGGTAGCCCCAGTGGTAGAGTGGGAATAACCTATTCCCCCTGGTGGCAGTGGGTGTGTGTGTGTGTGTGTGTGTGTGTGCATTCGTGTGTGAATGTATTTCACAGATTCACACATACAAGGGATCCTGTTAGCTTTTGGAATTATTTATAAAGCCTGGCTTTTGTGTGGCGCTCTAAGTCGCTGTCTCCTCCCATTACTGCCTATGACTCTACCTGGGCTTCCCTCCGCCAGCCTCCCCAGCACAAGCAACCCAGTTTGGTGTTATATCTAAAGACCTTTGCAGCCCCTTTCCTCAGATATTCTCTCTCTCTCTCTCTCTCTCTCCCTTGCTCTCCTGGAAAGATTGTGTTTTCATCTAAAAAGGCCTAAACCTTAACGAGAAGAACTCTACATTTGGGAGAGACACACAAAGTTGTACCAACCCCATCCCATATGGCCTCCATTACCCTCTAATCCAGGAAAGTTTTTCTCTTCTCTTCTTTTTTTTTATTTTTTATTTCACCCCCTTTTCTCGAGCGCCGGGTGAAGGTTTTAGTGCGTTTGAGATGGTTTATGCTAATGCGGCTTTTATTGAAACAAGCTGGGATGTGATTATAGCCGCGCTCGCTACACACGAGCGGCGTCTCCCTCTGGCGTGGAGATCAATGCAAACCCAGCTAACGCCGGGGTAATAAGCTATTAGTACACACATTGTTGGAGAGATTTACATACATCGACCCGGCGTAACTGATAAACCGGGTTCCGCGTCCTAGAGGTAACAGTTATTGCGTGTGTGAGTGATTAGCTGTGTGCGTGTGTGTGTGTTAACCATCGCAGGGTGATCTCTGCCAGTGCCTGTGTGATAGGTGCCAGATTGCGTAGCTGGGAGCCAGGTTGTCTCTGCTTGTCAGCGGGGGGGGGTGGGGGGGGGAGGTGTGAGATGTGAGGCTGATTACACTGTACACTGTTCCTCTGATCTGATTCATCACTAGCCGTCCCTCTCCCCCCGCAAAGGGTGAACTTATTATCCCCGTCTCAACTTCCAGCGCGGAGCCAGCTGCTCTCCATGCTTCCCAATTAACCCCAGGCTCCCGTCAAACGCTCCAATTAAGGCCTCCTCCTCCTCCTCCTCCGCGTGTTAGCGGTGCCCGGTCGGGATGCGGCGGAGACGGGCGAGCGAGTGAGTGAGTGAGCGAGTGAGTGAGCGAGCGTGTTTGTTTAGTAGCTGTCTCGAGCAGCGGTGTTACGGCTCGCAGATTTATGCGAGGCGGGGTTCCAAACAGCTGGAACGAGCAAACACGCCCCAGATGTTTGGCTTCCCGACGACGGAGTCAGTCGGAGTCGGTCGGGGGGTGGCGCCTGTCTAATGACGGCCTCGTTTTCACGGCGGGGCCATTTTGTGTGACTGCGCTCCTTGGAGTGTTTTTGGCGCTGTGAGGTTCGTGAGTCCTTTTCACGGCGTGAGGAGGGTTAGCGAGTTTCTCCCAAACTTTCAAAATGAAAATATCGTTTTAAAAAAAAAGCCTCAGCTCAGGTGGGGTAAACACGAGCGAATCCTCTGAGACTCCCTGCGTGTGAATGTGTGTGTGGAGCCGGTGCGCAGGGATGGGGGGGCTTTGTGGGTGATATGAAAGTGAAGGGAGAGAGTTGTCTCCCGTCGATGCCGCTGGGAGAGCCGTCAGGGAGCCAGAAGTCTCCGGGACTCCCTCTGAGCTTCAGCTGCCTTTGATCACACACCTCCGCCGCAGCACACTCCCCACTGCGACGGAACCCACTGCAGCACGGACCTGCAGCACGGAACCATGCAGCACGGACCATGCAGCACGGATCCTGCAGCACGGACCCTGCACGGGGTCCACGTAAACCCAGTCGTTGGTTTCACATGAAAGCGCTGCTCCTGCAACGAAGAGGGATGTGAACTTCAGACACTTGTGCGAGAAGAAGAAAATACTGAGCCGCAACCGCTGACCATGGACATCATCAGTTGATTTGGCTCCATTGTCGGTAAATCCTTTAGTGTTTAAAATGTCAGATGTCCAGTTAACAGTTTAAAAATGTTCCTTTAGGAGCCAAAAACCAGCAAATGCTTTGCATCTTTCTCGGTAAATGTCCGATTAATTCAACTCATCCACTAAGCATTTCAGCAGTAGATAAATAAAAAGTAATGGGGTCATTTACAATGCTGAGGGAAAAGCACATATTTAATCACTGTTTTTTAGTGTTTTTTTAGACCAGCACAGACACCTCGTCAAGGACACGCACTTTGTGTTAAGTGCACTCCTGTCCATAACTGACATGTTGAAGCTTGATTGCTGACCTTATTCTACGGTATTTTTCAACCCGCCCGATAAGGAGAACGCAAAGATACAATGGAATCATTACATTTTTTTTTCTTGTTGTGCATGGAATGTGTGACCCCGTGTTACCCTTGTGGAGCTCTCCCCATCCACACAGGAAGTCGAGCATTAAAGCAATGCCATTGCTCCCTTTTCTCTCCCTCCGCCCCCGCCCCCCCCTCTCTCCCCCTGCATTCCTCTGACTGACTGCGGCACATTTCAGGACAGCTTCATTCAGCATTCCTTTACACGCCGATTTGTTTGCCCTCCCCTCGTTTTTTTTTTCTTCTTCTTCTTCTTCTCTTTCCCTCCAGAAGTCCCCCCCCCCCCCCTCCCCTCCCCCCCTCCCCCCCGTTTAGGTCCGGCTTTATCACGCGAGAGCCAAACACCGAGACAACTCCATCGCATCCAATTTTCACCCCTTTAATTCGGTTTAAATAGCATGGCCGCAGGGGCCAGGACGGGAATTAATAAGAGCCAATAAAGCTCGTCGCTGGGGCATCGAGGCCAGTCTTTAAGTAAACATTATGACTTCTTGAGAAGGGGGTGGGGGGGGGGGGGGGCGGAGATTCAGAGGCAGCACTTGATGAATTGTGGCGGAGCTCGGGAAGGGCTAATTTCTCACTTAGCCGTCCTGATGGGGCGACCTAATAGGCCCTGCGTTGCCCGCCTGTTCCTCTGCTGGCTTTATTATTGTGCATTATCGCGCTGCCCCCTGGCTGTTGTTGGCGCTTCAGCCCCGAAGAACGCCAGGGCCCGTCATTAATCACATGGCAGCGGCTCACTGACTCACTCCGCTCCTGCACTTATTCCGACGACACAAAGGAATGAAGGAAAGGGAGACAGGAAGGTGGAGGGGAAAAGGGGAAGGGGGAGTTGGGGGGGGGGGTGTGTGTGTGTGCATGAAATGAGTGAGAAGAGAAAAGGATCTTCAAGTGTGAGCGGTGTAGGAAAAGTTTAACTCTGACTCGGTAACCTGTGGCTGCACAGCCTCCGCGCCGCTCGCATCGACTTCCCTTTGTGCCCGCGCTCCGGAGCGCGAGGGGCCTTCTGCCGCACTCACACAGGACCATCCGTCTGCTTGATCTGTCTCACAGTGCATGTGTGAGGAAGAAGAGGAGGAGGAGGAGGAGGAGGAGGAGGCAGAGAGAGTCGTGAGCGAGGTTTTCATCAGTGCAGGAATTTCTCTTCTCTTCTCCTCTCCTCATCCCCTCCCTGGGGTCCCCTCTCTTCTTTATGTTGTGCTCACAGTGATCGCGCTCACAGAGCACCTGGTGCATTACATAGGAGCTGTGCCCCCCCCCCCTCCCCGCCGACGCGACGCAGGGCGACACGCACTCTTTTCGCTGCGACGGCGCAGTGGAGGGCGGTTGTTGTTTGTGGCAGCGCGCTTCCTGAAGCCCCGCGGGGAGATGAGAGGCCCGCTGCCAGGATACGGGGCTCGCTGCCTTTGGCTCTACAGCGGGGTGCCGTACGCAGGGGCCACTCAGGGTGGAGTGCATGGCACGCCGCCGCCGCCGCTGCGACAACTGATTTTTGTATGAAAGTTTCAACCGGCTGCGTGGATACATGCAAAGTTAGTCTCTGGGGGAAAAAGTACTTGTAACCGTGGTAATCTTAATCCCTGGAAGTTCAACGCAAAACTTTTTCTTTTCCTCCAATGGACCTTTTGTGGTATTTTTTTTTTTGCTGAAGTAATAGCTTGTATTGTTTGCTCCGGGGCCGCCACGGCCGAAACGGCTGAACAAGCATCTTTCTCAAGAATCAGTGAAAGCGTCCCATCAGACAAAAGGCTCTACGTTTTGGCATTGGGAGGGAAAAAAAGAAAAAAGAATAAAAAGTGGAGAGCAGTGGGAAACCAATACCTCCTAACTGGGCCACCAGTGCACCAAAGCCGACTGCATTATCCATTGTGTTCATTCCCTCGCAGCCCCACTCGCCCCCGACACAAGTGGCTCACCAACCAAAGCAAAGTCAAAATAAATAAACAATCTAATAAGCGAGGGGGGGGGGGCTATGGGGGAAACGCTTTATTTGCCCCTTATCTACTGGGTAGCGAGCGCAAAAAAAAAGAAGAAAAAAAGAGAAGCATCGTGTAAGCGTTCCGATTACATCGTTTGGGTTTGTTACCCAGGAACGTAAGATGCACTGTGTGCGCAGGGTCCCACACCAGCGCCTCCAAAGCATCTCGAGTGGAGCCGGTCTGAGGGCCCCGGGACGCGCGGCGAGGATAATCTCATTAGCTCCGCCGAAAGCTACTGATAGGCTGCGTTGTTGGGTTGTTTGTCCTTGGAAAAAGAAAAAAACACAAACACAGGCTTTTCCCATTCAAGCGCTGGGCGGGGGCCCTTGTGATAGCGCCCCGGATTGTTTTGCTGACGGAGCGCTATTAAGGTGGTGGTCCCTTCGACGGGGAGATAAATTAAAGAATTTTTGTCCAATCTGGAAGCGTGAAAAGCAGAAAATACGCAGTTGTTGTGACGCGCAGCAGTGTACAAGATGATTTACTGATTGAAAGCAGCCACCCCGTAAATCATCTCAGTAAATGCATCGACTTTTAAGTTTTACAAGGTAGCAGCAAACAGTTGGGACACAGAAACATGTGGATGACTGACAATCTGAATAGCGCGGCCATGTCACAGTACACAAAAGGGTGAGAAGGCCTCGCACCAAACCACTCTGCGTGTGTTTGTGTGTGTGTGCGAGCGTGTGGCGGGGTGTGACTAATTCCTGCTAAATGGCCTTTACTTGAGGGGCTGGTCTCTCCGTCAGACTTAGTGCCATCTGGGCACAACGTTTGACTGGCGAAATGGGAGCCACAACCAACCAGATCCCCAGTCCCCCCCCCCCCCCTCAGCACTCTCCACCCCATTGCCTCGCAGGGCCAAAGGCGAGCCATGAGTGCACAGGAACAGGAAGTACCCGGAGTCCATTGAGTTTTGGAAAACCTCCTCCAACCACCGGCGAGCGCTTCCTCTGTCTCCTCAAGGGGCCTCATCCCCTCGCTGACCTTATCCAATGCAAACACATGCAGCCTGAGCCAGCGCACTCAGATTCAGCTAATCTCGTTGAAGGGTTCCTCCCCCCCCCCCCCCCCCCCCCTTCTTTGCCCCTCAGTGTTTTAGTTATTCCAGCTGTGCAGGAGCCCTTAATGTTGTTGGCATAGCTGCAAAAATGTGCGAAAACACACGTTGTACACACAGGAAAACATGTGCAGGCACGCAGGGGCACAGTGTGGTGCACACACATGCATGGCACACACACACACACACACACAGTCTAATGCTCCCCTCCTCCCCCCGCCCCTCTATTCATTCCTCCCCCCCCCCTCTTATCCCACTTTTGCTCACAATCTCCCTCAATCGTCTCCATCTCCCATCTCTCCCCTCCCCTCTAACTCGCCGCGCCGCGTTTGTGCCGCGTTGATAAGCCGAAGATAGCGGATCTCGGTGGTCGCTGATGTAATGATGATGAATGCCGCGGCGCTGCCAGTCTCTCCCCCCTCGGGGGGGGGGGGGGGGGGGGGCCCTCGACACTGAACAGTCGCCCCTAATGAAATGAGCACAAATACAGTACCCCCGTCCGTGAGGGGGGAAGGTTCCAAATGTAAGAAGACACTTCAAAAGTCAGTCTGATGTTTGTGTGTGTGTGTGTGTGTGTGTGTGTTTGCGCCTTGCCTTTTGCAAATGGAATTGGAGGTTCACCTGAAGCAGTTTCATAGAATTAAGCTCGTACAGATGGAGCCTTTAAATAACAAAAGCGGTGATTCTTGATAGAGTTAGAAGCCGTTTAAGCTTGCGTGAAGAGAAAAAACTGCTTTTTTTTTCTCTATCAAAGGCAAAAGTTTATTTTAGTGTTTCACTTTGATGTGTACAATTTGCAGATGACTTTCAACTCAGTGCCTTTGTCACCGAGGCGTATAATTTATGTAAAATTGATTTGCTTAATGTGCTTATAAAATAAGAATGTTTTTTTTTTTTTCTTCTTTTTTTTCCGAGGGAACAGTCTGAATTGTGGTATTTTAAACCTGTTTTAATCGCCTCCCTTTCTGTGTGGAAGGATTACAGTTGAGCACAAATAAAGATACACCCTCTTTCTCTCTTCTCTAATTGGGTGTAGGACAGACATTTCATGGGAAAGACATTAATATGAAATTAACATTTATTTTGAGTAACAACAGCAACCGATGCCTGGTTGTAATTCCTCCTTTTGTGCCGGGCCTCTGTGACACACCACTGATCCAGGGTCTGTGAGGTAGTCCCCATGCAAATGCTTATTCCTCTGCTGTATCATGCAAATGTCTTTTCAAAAATCTGATTTTCCCCTTCTGGCTCGCGAGCGCGTTCGTGTTCCTCCGGTGAAGGTTCAAAGTGCCGAATGGAAAAGACATTTCAAAGTTTTTTTTTTTTTTAACCTCTCGGGGATAAAAACTTTTTCACACGAAGAAGCATTCTTTCCATAGCATCTCGACGTAAACACAGATGGGAAGAATTGTCTCACTGTGCCGGTGAGTATCTTGAGTGTTTTTTTTTTTTCTTCCCTTTTCGGCGAAAAAAAAGGAGCAGAGACATGGAACATCTGCAGGATCGGGGTGTCGGCGTCCAGGCCAGAGGGATTATGGGTGAAAAGGTCCTGCTTTTAATTGCAGCTTTGGAACTGTGGCCCGCCTGGTGGAACACAAAAGGCCGGTCAGACACGCTTCACTGGCTCGGACTTGTGAATGTTTGCCCCAACCAGAGGAATGCCCCCGCTTTCTCCTCCTCACCTCCGCTACAGACCCCCCCCCTCAAATATCCACCTTCTCTCTTATTTTAGCGCTAGTCTGTCTCACCTGGGGGGGGCGAAGACACACACGTATGCTCGCTACACACGTGTTGGGAGTCAGTATACAGCAGTGATTCTCATCTGGTGTATACTGGTTCTCGCAGGGGGAAAATAAAAATGAGAAAAAAATAAAATAAAATCATCCCGGTGATTTTATTTTGAAAGGACTTTTTTAATGCAGCAGGGTGATGGTTTTTGCCGGCTCGTCCCGTCCATGTTTTCAGCAGCGTGTGCCAGGTTGGGTCAAACCATTCTGATATGGGGGGAGACATTGGGTTTTTAGGATAATTAAACATCCCGAATATGAAACTCAGCTTATGAACTTGATTTTTGAATAAATTTGAGATGTTGAGAATGTTCCTCGATTTGGGTCGCGGCTTGTCATTAAGGGGTGATGGTGGGTTCCGGGGCCAGACCAGTTGAGAACAACTGGTATACAGTATAGCCCCACCTTGAGCAACAGCAGTGAATGCTGTTTCACTGCTGTTGCTCAAGTTCAGTCACCAGAATGACGTCACGACAGTTTCACAGAAGTGAGACGAAAAACAAAGCGAAACACTGGTCGCTGGTCTTGTTACAGTTGCGTTGAAAGGCGGCGAGGTGCATCCGCCGCGGCTTTTTTCCACCAATCAGCCGCCCGCGCTACAAAAAGGAGGGAAAGGCTGAAGCGATGGTAGATGGGTTTTCGGGCAGGACGGCTACGCGTGTACTCACGTGGGAGTGATTAGAGGACTCTCGTTTAATTCTGTTTTGATTGGTGAGGGAGTAGTTGCATTGTTTTCTCTCCTCCCCCCCACCCCTTCTCGCATTGCTTTCCTCTCTTCTTTTTTTTTTGCGTTGGCCCGGCAATTGCTTACAGATGATGTTGTCGGGTCAGAATGGATGACAGACTCTGGCTTTTCAGGGAGTTGGGAGAGAAAAAAAACAAAAAACAAACAAAGCACACAGTGTTTGTCTGAAGTTTACCCCTCACCACTTCCCCCTCGCCTCCCCCCCCCCCCCCCCCTCGGGGGAGTTGGTGAAAAATCAGCAGCACACTCCCCTGTTTGCATTATAGCCGGCTTTACTGCTGGCCTTTGTGTGTTTATAGGGCGGAGGACAATTAAATAGTACAGTTGGGCAATCAGCTGGTCTTTATTGGAAAGAAAATGTTAGTCAGACTAAATATTTCCACTAATTATCCATGAATTATGGAGTCTAAGTGCAGGCTTCGTATTTGTCCAAATGACGCCGTCCTGTACTTTGTTTAAATGAGGGGTTGCGGCGTATCGCCGTGTTGTCTCCATAATCAGAGACCTCCTTGACCCAGATGGAGTGGAGCTTGCAGACGGCCTCTGAGGTGCTGAACCGAGCAGCATGTCTGCCAGACTGTTGGCTGAACCCTTTCTAAACCCACAGACGGTATTAACTTGAACCACCTTTTATTCTTTGAAAGAAAAATTGCCCGGCACCACAATATTCCCGAAAGGGCCTTCAAACAACCCTTGTTTTTTCAGGACTGTGAGTGTTTCTCTCTCTGTGGTATCCCCTCAGGGTTTCTCCTTTCTCTCTGGAAACACCGCTAGAGCAGGATTATCAGTACATCCACAAGCTGCCTTTACTTCTATTCTGAGATGTAAAAGCTAGTCAGGATGTCCCGCCTGGCTGGGTGTTTATAGAGTTTTTATTTTTTACACAGAGTCACAAGTTTAGTGTGATATAGTTAAAAATAAAGGTAAGCTAAATTTTCAAGCGCAGTTAGCGGGGAGGCGGATCAGAGCCCAGCAGGCTTGAGTTGGAGTAAATCAGGGTGAGCTGGTGGATTGACCCGTGGTCTGCTCTGGGCATCATGAAAAGGGAGGATTGGATCTGAAGTTTTCTCTCACTGGGTTCTCACTGTCAAAGTCTTTTCTCGAGGCGCTTCTTTTGTTGCAGCTTCAATCGAGCAAGAAATGCTTAATTTTTTGTATCTTAATGCACAAATGAAACTGTGATTGAAGCTCTTGAAAAGCAAAGAAACTCACCCACCCTCTCTGCTTTCTCTTCCCCCCCCCTCCCTCTCAAAAGTTATCCCGTCTCCATGAGTTGTTGAGGAATGAGCGATCGCCATGGAGACCCACTCCCAGGCCAGTTCAGCAGCTGAGAAGAAGAAGAGGGTGGAGACCATTGTGGCGACCAAGGGCTCATCAGCACGCAATGACATCAGCGAGAAGGCAGTGGCCTCCAGCACCACCTCAAACGGTACGCGTCTCCTCTGACTGCACGCTCAGCCGCTGTGGTTAATGTAAATGTCGTTTTGGTCTGTTTGGAGTACGCCCAGTCCTCTTTTTTTAAGGAGACCAGTCCAATAGGCGGCTCACCGGGTGAGTAATGGAAACACACGGCCAGAATCAGGCACAGGTAATAAAAAAAACACCACCCAGCAGTAGGGCTGCACGGTATACTGGTAAAAGATCTCCTTACGGTATGAAATTCACATATACCGTTCATACCGCTAGTTAGCTAGTTAGCTAACAACAATGAATAACCTACAACAAACTATCTTTACAGGGTAAAACACCAAAACACAACAGCTTGTGACACCAAAACTTTCTGTAATTCTAATAATTGTACATTTATAAAAAAAAAAATTGTCAAGCCTCTGGTGGCAACACTAACATGCTAACAAGCTCACACGCTAACGAGCTAACACGCTAACGAGCTAACAAGCTCACACGCTAACGAGCTAACATGCTAACACGCTAACGAGCTAACGAGCTCACACGCTAACAAGCTAACGAGCTAACAAGCTAACTCGCCAGCTAGTTGTTGTTTACTTGAAAAAGCAATACCGTGATACACCGGGACACCGTCATAATGTTTATTTATACCGCGATATGGATTTCTGGCCATACCGTGCAAACCTACCCAGCACTACTGCATTACTTCAAATAAATAAAATAAACGGCAACCTCATCTACAAAATAATACTATTAATCGAACTTCGCCTTTTGTGGATAAAACATGCCACTGAATAACAGGTTTTATCCATTTGTACCCCAAACTCCCCAAAGGCTTGCAGCTTTTTGTTCTCAGGCATTTTCCCCGATGCTTTCCAGACCTCTGTGAGCTGGAGGCCGGGAGGGGGGGGGGGGTGGCCACCATACGTGGCAACATACTTCAGCATTGGGGCCACTGACCCACTGGGGACGGAGGAATGTTATTTTTGCCTATGTTCTCATTACTTCAAGATGAAACTAACCCCCCAAAAGCGCGGCGTAAAGATGTAGACACACACATATCCTCGTGTTTACTTTTTCCCTTTTATTCTCGCGGTGAGTCACATGCAAACCTGACTGGTAGCAAAACCTCTGGCATGTTTACCAAGCAATGTCTTTAACACATGCGATTAAAAGCCTGCGTGCAGGCTTACAGTTCATCAAGCCTGTCGTCATTCAGCCCCTCATTGTTAATTCAGTTGCTGGAATGGGGAATATTAAATGGCAATTTTATTTTCAGTTTTGGCTGGAAAACCTTGGAGCATCAAGCTAAAGTCATAACAAAACCAGAGTTGAGATCACTGCGGTCTAAGCTGCAGCTGTGCTCATTAGCGGTGAGAGGATTTGGAGGTTTTTGGGGGGCATAGCTGGCTCTCGTAGCTGGTGGCACGGTTAGGGAGCTTTCTGTCACCCCCCCCCCCCCGACTCTACCGATGTCAAATGTGATCATCGCAAGTGCAAAGAGGAGACAAACGATCCAGGGAAGGGTAAATATGTTGCTGGGACTTGCACCACATATGGGAGTTATCACAGCATGTGGGTAAGGTAATGCATCCTTAAGCGTCTTACTCACTCCCAGATGGCCGGCACTTTTTTATTAATTAAAGGGGCAGCACGGGGAGAAAAAAAGTTAGTTGTGGAAAAAGCATGGATGCAATTGGGCTCCGTGATTGTGGATCCTTCTCCGTAATGTGCTGGTGATTATTTCCCCGAACAGCATTCGTTTGTCTCCGACGCCGGCCACGCCTCAAGAGACGCCGCGTCTTTAAGAAATGTCCCAACTCCCCAAAAATACAGTAGTCTCATAATTCACTCAACGGAGGGACGGACGATACTTTTAGATCCCAATCTCCCTCCCTGGAATCACATTCTTTTGTGTTTTTTTTTTTTTTAAATAATGACAGCACATTCCCCAAGTCGGCCCCCTAGAACTCATAACCTCTTATCAGGTGTAACCCTACACTCGCCTCAACTTTAACCCCCGTAGCCCCACCGCCTCCGTCCAAACAAAAGGTAATTGTGAGCAGCTGTGGGACCCCAGTGACTGGTTCGTCTCTGGAATATTTGCCCCCCCCCCCCTCCCCATCAGGCAGAGGGGCGGCCCCTGATCCCGGGGCCTGTGGTAACCCCGCGGTGCGCCCCGGCAACGGCATGCTACGATGAGTAGTGAGAAAGGGGAGAGTGAGTAGGGAAGGGGGGGGGGGGGTGGAGCAGATATCCAGATCGGGATCGCTTTGCAAGTTGATTGATGACGTGTTCTGATCGTCCTCCACTCTTCCTTCCCCCCGTGTCCCTCTAAGTTCTGTCCCAAGTTCTGAGCAGGCCCAGAGTAATTATTGAGTCCGGGTCGAGCGTTCCCACATTGGTTGGCTAAATGGTGGCTTCACCCTGTGTGCCATTCATCCCCGTAGCCCCCTCCTCTGGCGCTGACAGCTCAAAAGAGCCGACTGTGCCACAACAATGCTGTGATTGGTGCTCTTCAGGAGGGGTTTCGGGAGGGGGGGGGGGGGGGGGTGCTGCTGCCCTCCCTGGTTTCCCCTCCCGCCCTCGTCATTCGGCAGGCAGGTGGACCACAAGGTCCCCCTGATTCTTTTGTTGGGTCTTGAGCTTAAAGAAAAAAGATGTCCGTGCTCCGTGGCTGAATAA
This sequence comes from Pungitius pungitius, assembly GCF_949316345.1. Taxonomy (NCBI): domain Eukaryota; kingdom Metazoa; phylum Chordata; class Actinopteri; order Perciformes; family Gasterosteidae; genus Pungitius; species Pungitius pungitius. The sequence continues at coordinate 3,545 of NW_026909879.1, read as the reverse complement.
ATCCTGTCGTCATGGGATAATTTGCTAATAAAAAAAGGGGGGGGGGGGGGGGCAGGGGAACATGGGCGCTAAAAGATTGGTTATTTGCAAAGGAGAAAAGGAAAGGAAAAGATTCTTTTTGGTTGTACTTTTCGGACCAACATGAGTGCTGCTGATTGAAGGAAAGACAGGGAGTGAGTGTAAGTAATATAATGATTAAAAATGGGGAGCAGAAACCCTTCATTATTTAAACATTACACAGCATCTGTGAAGCAGGTTGTGAAGTGGAAGAATTGGGACCTATTTAATGGTCATGCTTTTAAAAAAAAAAAAAAAAGGGCCAGAGCAAGGGCCCCTCAGAGGCAAACAACTTAAGCCTTAAAGGGCAACGCGTGTTAGCCCTTCGTGTAGGTTACCAGAGAAATCCCTAAGCAAATGGAGAGCGTGGCTAAAGTGTTTAGAGAAGAAAAGAAGCCCTTGACTGCTTTGACGGGAGGAGGCGCAGGAGGGACGCAGAGGAGAGGGGAGAAGATAGCGGGAAGAGTGAGGGGCCACCTTCTTTTTTAAGGCGACCATTTAAATGATCAACAGTAAATAGAGGGGAATGTCATCTGACAGAAATAAAGTTCCCGTTAACAGCGGGGATGGAAAGTAATTTACAGATACGCTGTCCCCGCCATCTTTGTGCCTCCCAGATAAGGTTTCATTTCAGAACGGATAGGAGACATTTTCACTTACGGGCCCCCATTCTGGGACACCTGTGATAACAGCTTGTGGACCCCTAATTGAAAATGGGTTTCAAAATGGATTTTCACTTTTCTTCCAGCCTCCTTCCTCCCTCCTCCCTCCCCCCCCCCCCTCCCCTTCTCCATTCCTCCCTCCCTCATGGCTAAACCCTCCCCCCCCCCCCCCCCCCCCCGTCAACACCCAGCCTCATCCCTTCTTTCCTCTGCGTTCCCTCGTCGTTGGCGGAGGGAGGCGATGTTAGAGAGACAGGGAGGGAGAGGGGAAGGAGGGAGGGAGGGAGTGAGGAGGGAGGCTTCGGGGAAATGGAGCACCGGGAGTGGATCATCCCTCAGCCCGTGTCACAGCTATGACAGCCGCGTGATCCGTCTTATTAATGAAATCATTGATCACTTGATGGGGCTCATAATCAACTGTTTCTCCACTGTGTCCTGCCTCATCTCCTCCTCCTCCTCCTCCTCCTCCTCCCTTCCTCCCTCCTCCTGCTGCCACCTCTGCTTTTACACGTTGTGTCCCCCTGAAAGATGATCGGATCTTCCTTTTTGAAGATTAATGAATACATTAAATTAACAAGATCACCCAGACGCTGCCTGACAATAAATGCTGACACATAATATACAATAAATGATTCCACGCGGGGATTTAAAAATGACCCGAATGGCGATACAAATATCTGCCTACATCTTAAACTGGCCTTTTCTTTTTCGACAAAACAAGTATTCAAGCAATGCACTTAGTCGTGTGTTCTTCACTGCTGCTTAAAGGCGACCTCTGTCATCTGTTATTTGTGCTGTATGTATTTCATGGGGACCAGAGGAGGAAGCGGGGGGGGGGGCCCCTCTGTGTTACCCTACTCTGGGCTCTGCCTTGTGGGGGCTAATGAGAGAGGACTGATGGAGGGATAAGGGACCTCATGGGAGCGCTGGCTGGCCCACGGGGTCAAACAGCACAATGGAGGAGGCGTTATGGAGCCTGACACACAACCCCACACAGGAAAACTGTCTTTTAGTGTCAAAAGGCCCCTTTATGGTACATAAATATTACATTAAAACGTATAATCCAAGCAGATATGCATAGAACCCCCCCCCCCCCCCCCCACCCGCCACGATATTATTGCTGTTTTGATGCAGCACAACATGCGGTTTTAGACATGAAATATCTACCTGTAGATTTGGGGTTTGTGAAGTCACTCTGGTCCCATGTGCGCACACTGTGGATGTGCTCCGCCTCCACTGGCGAGCCGGGGCCATTTCATGGTCTTCTGCACTGAAGGCAATTTCCTGCCAGCGGCGGGGGGGGGGGACAGGCTTTTGGCGCAGCCACCTCGCAAGGGGCCCCCCGAGGGCGCGGGGATTAGCTTAGCGGCTACTCGGGGCGGGATGGGGAACCTCAGCTGCCCGGGCCCCTCCTCTCGTCTGGCACCAGATCCGCCTGCCGGAGCTCCGCGGCCCCCCTTTCGCTGTCAGAGGATGCCCGTAAGCCGCCGCCGCCGCCGCGAGCCTTCTGCTGTGCGCTGTGAGAGGCAGCCAGAATGCAGCTGTACTGGAATTGGAATTGTATCGTTGTTGTTTTTTTTGGGGGGGGGGTTTCGGTCACCGATCATCATACTTGTTTTCCCTGGCGGACGTCGCAGGGCTTTGGACATTAAATTGCTCAAACGAGTCCAACAGATCCACATTCTATGGTAAATACAGCAGTTCAAAGTTTCAACCAGGGCTTAGTCACCTTGTTTTGTCACTCACATAAGTGGCAGCATGGGAGTTTATTAAAAAAAAAACTCTGGGATTGTGTCATACATACATGCAGAACCTGGCAGATGACTTGATGAATGGGATTATTACCAACAGGCTCCAAATTTGACTCCAATCTGACACCTGAGTGATATATTGTCTTAGTTCATGGGGACCGTCACAAAGGGCCCTGGGGGGCGAAACTGAGATCATTTTCACAGACGCGCTGAGCGACAGAATGGCCCCCGAGTCGGAAGGTCACCCGGGTCAGAGGAAAGTCTCTGAGCCCACTGCCCAGCCCCCCCAAAGACAAATGCTGGCCCGCGTGAGGGGATCCAGGGGGCGCAGCGACCACGTGGTGGCCCCCGCTGCATCCTGGGAGCACCGCTCCTCTTAAGAGAGGGGAGGTGAAACCAAGGGCCCCATAAACTCGTAAACCCATAAAGTGGGGAAAACAGTAGTTGATTATTCTACCACTCCGTCCATTTGTCCCCCCCCACCCTCCTCCGACCGGGAGGAACAAAGCTGGGGTGTCCCGACCCTGCCAGGAGGATTTATCGTGGTGTGTTCTTTCCCGCCTCCTTCTGTTTGGTTCTCCCGCTCACGCCTCCTCACCTCAGCCAGGGTTCCTGTTGAATGGGACGAAGTGGCAACCAGTGGCCGTGCCACCGGGGTCGGAGTTCATAGGAAGGACCGCTAGTAGTTATTATTTCATTTCAAATAATGCATCATTAGAGTAAACCACAAGAAACAAGATACGGTTTGTTGAAGATATTTTATTTTGTGCTTTACTCTCATCAAGGACACTTTTCTTTTAAAATGTTGCCGTAGCGACAGCTGTGTTTCAAAATGATGGATCAGCATGCAATATTTAATTGAGGTAAATTAACAGCATGCATCATAGTTGAAGAAAAGTCATCTGACTGTGAGTTCAAGTAAAAATGTGCATCAAAGTCTTTGACTGATGTCCAGTGGAACAAAGCTTCCTGTAGGTTTCTGCTCACTGCACAAAAGTCACTGGATTAAATCAAGACATGCTTTTGGGCTCGAGGGAGCAAAAAAGGGCCTCATACCCCGTAATTTCTCTCCCCT
>NW_026909878.1:0-16189 GCF_949316345.1 Pungitius pungitius | reverse complement strand
GGGTAATAGCATGCTAGTTAGCATGTAAACGCTGTTGAGATACTGTTTTCATACTAAAATGACATCAAACAGAACGTTATTCATCTCCAAAGTTTATAACAAAGCAAACCGTTTAAAAATGGGTTTAAAATTTAGCACATTGTTGTTATTTAAAGTACATTTACCACTACCAACACAACGTTATGGGTGAGCGAGCCCCTACCAAGATGGCCGCCACGTGCGGACGATCTATACTCCGCCCTAAGACATCTACCCTTTATATACATCTATGATTGTTATAAGGAAATAGGGAAAAACTGTTATGTTTAAACCCCTGTAACAGGAAAACAACGGATGCTTTTGCTTTGGTTCCCAAACACAATTTAATTTCATCAAGCAACCACTCGTTGCGTAATGACAGCCGTTGACCTTGAATTCGCCGCCTGTCGGAGGAATTGCGAGGACACCGTTCATGAGGAGAAACCATTCGCCTCCACAAGTCCACATTCCACATGTGGCCGCACGCTCGTCGCCACGCGCCTGCAGCTCCGAGGAGACCTGAGTCGACAGAGGTCCCTTTGGCCTTCTTTACCCCCCCCCCCCCCCCCCGCATGCGAGTTAGTGTATAGATATAGTATAGATTCCTGTTTTAGTCCGTGCTTCTTCTGTAAAGTAGAACGCCGCACATCGGGCTTTGTGATGATGCTACTGAGAGGACTCCAGCAGCTCGGCTTTGGAATGCGTCGCCATGGCGATGGGGCAGCGGGATTCTCACCTCGACCACCTTGGAAAGCTCTGTTCTGCTTTTGAAACTTTGTAGGGGGGGGGGGGGGGGGAGGCAGCATTTTCAGTCAGGATCGGTAAACAATAAGCGCGTATCTGGACGTAGGCGGCCATACGTTGCTTTATGGTCGATTTGACTCCAAATGGACCATCACTCACCAAACATCTGGATGATCTGAAGAAGCCTTCCAACTAATGATCATTCACTAATGTTTACAATTGTTTACTAAATCAAGAGAGAAGTGTGTCTGTCTGTGCGTTGGCATGACTTTGGAGAGCAGGAGGTTTGCGACTGACAGCGGCTCATTGTTGTCACATCGTCGCATCGGTCCGCGTCTGGCTGCTGCATGAATGCATGGGATCGGGCTAAAGCCAGCTGCGCGGGGTTTTCCATTACGCCGCTGTGATCTCTGACTCGGCGTGGGCTGCTCGTGGGCTGCACGTGGCCCTCCTCAGCGAACTCCCTCCAGGGGGATCATGCAGGTAAATAATGCATCGCCTTAATAAAAACATCGGCCGCGTCGAGGCGGGACATGTCCCCCGTTTGACCTTAACGCCGCTGTGAACAACAGGATGTGCCGACGGGTCAGGAGTGAAAGGCTGCCTTTAATTTACAGCGATTATTCATCCATCCATCATGTGAGCGCAGCGTGGTTTCTCTGCAAAGGTCACATATCATTTGTACATTTAGTCCCGGTCTTTCCTTCCTTCCTCGATTCATCGGCCCGTACATTGCGTTCGATATAGAAAATTGAGCATTTGCTGGGCGGATGCAATGAAAATGTTAAAGGGGAACCGCTTAAATGCTAATGGCAGCTCATGGAAAGACGATAAAGAGCGCGTGTGTGTGTGTGTTGTGTGCGCGCTTTTATAACCACCAAGCGTATATCTCAAAGGAGCAGATGTGTCCATGCCTCCCTCCCCCCTTTTTTTTTTTAATTATTGATTAATAAATAGTGGATTAATAAACATTCTGCTGGTGGTCTTCTTTCAAAAACCTCTTATGTAACTTTTCACTTTCAATCAGAGTCACCTTTGTCTACAACCCATTACCAACGGCTTATATCAACGTATATCTGTGAATACACTATACGTGCTTCATGGCAGCACACAGCTTACAGTGACTTGTGCAGTGAAGTATCAAACAGCACTGAAACAACTGCAGGGGACAGGTGAACTGTGGCGGGGCGAGCGACCAGGTAAACATGTCCACAGGTGACGGACACGGGTCCCCCTCGGGCCTCACCTTCCCTCTTGTAGAACACCAACTCGGTCTTGAACTCCGTCCTCCCGTCCAGGGCCCCCTGGATCTGCGCCGTCAGCCGGTCGCTGGTCTCCGTGCCGTACAGGAAGTGGCAGGCGCAGCTCTTCTGCATGAGCTCGGCGCGGGCGAGCCGGTGAGCTCGCAGAAGCCGTCGGAGCAGTAGACGATGGGGTAGAGCGACTGCACCTGGGCGTTCCCCAGGACGAAGTTGCTGTCTGCGGAGGGACGAGACGAGAAGGAGGCTTTTACAGGGGGGGGGGTCACAAGTCGGTTTTATTTTTCGAGGCTTTTGTGTTCCTGCCACCTGTAGACCTTCAAAGAGGTTTTCCATCTTTAAACACTCAAAGTAGGGACGCAGGAAGCCGGGGGGGGTGACGAGCGAGGGACAAAAGGAACCTCGTGCGGGACGCCAGAGAAAAACCAGCAAATAACAGAAGTGAAGTCCACCTTCCATTGGAACCCCCACCGGATCGACTCGCCGTTGCATCTGGTGCACATGTGGGACCGGGGGGGGGGGGGGGGGGGGGGATCAGACCAAAATCATTTTCACTAATTCATATTTTGTCAGCAGTAAATGTCAAAAGATCTGTTTCATAAGAGTCTTTTTATTCCCACTTTTGACACTGTTCCTGTGTGTGTGTGTGTGTGTGTGTGTGTGAGGACCCTCTCGGGCCTTCGCAGTGACTCACACCTTCTCAAAAACACCTTCTCTAAAACACCTTTTCGCTGCCATTTGTTCGTAAAGCTATTTAGCTGCCGGCGTGATGAGAGTTTGGCTAAAAAGCAAAACAAAACCAACTCGCTGTCTGCTATTTTGGGACAAAGGAGTAACATTTCAGGCTTTATATATATATTAAATATATATAAATATATATTTTTTACATGGATTACTACAATCGAACTAAGTTTTCTGAAATGAATGAGTCACTGTTAGCTCTTACATACATCTCCCCGGTCCACGTCTCTGTCTCGCTGACTCTGTCACTCTGTCAATGTCTGCCACCCCCCCCCCCCCCCCCCCCCCCCCCCGCCGTCATTTGTTAAGCTGGAGTTCCGCTCCATCTCCCGTGATTGTTCTCGTCGGCTCTCCCGCTCGGGTTCAGTCTCCCCCCCCCCCCCCGCCTTGGTTCATCTCCCGTGACCGCTGTCCGTCTTCTGCCGTCGTGTCACCTCTCTGGAACAGGGTCGGATTGGACCGCTACCAGTGAGAGGTGCTGAGTTAAGGCTCCTAAGTGATCTATCGCTATGATACGGGAGGGAGGAAGAAATCCAGCGTTCTGATTGGTCAGCGATGCACAGCGCCTGCTCACGTTGACCCCGAGCGTTGCATGATCACCTCACTGATCGGCGGGGGTCATCGTGTCAGCTGTGTGACCACGGACTCTTTTTGCACCTTCTTTTTGGTCCAAATGTGACCAACATGGATGCGGTTTGTGGCATTCTCACGTCTCCGCTTGGTGGCCTTCGTGGACTCTGATGGATTCGGGGGGGGGGGGGGGTCGCGTCGGGACTGGAGTGTGGCTCGTCGTGAGGAGGGTCGTGAGTGAGGTCGCGCAGTCGGGCGTTCGGGAAGTACACGTTCGCGGGAATCGATTTCGTCGCCCTGGCAACAGGAGCCCGAGGTCATTGATTCGTGGATCGGCCGTGACTCACTCGTTCCACCTTCCTGTGCACGTGGTGAATATCAGAGCCGATCTGCACACACTCAATCAGGTCAATAAGTAGCATCCAATTCAAGTTTTACTGTGTTGCTTCTAAGTTACTGAAGTTGTGTCATTTCATTCAATAATGTGAATTAAAGGATGCACAGTGTGTCGTTGTCAACAAATGCAGAAGAAAAAAAAATCAATCGATTGAGCTGCCAGGTGGTCGTTTCCAATGTTTTCTTGGCGATGCAAACAATGAGAATATCCTAATAAAGTGCTTGTTTTCCACATATTCCTCAGCTGAGATGCTGATGGTGGTTGAAAAGGAGTCTTTGAAACGGTTTGGTCGAAAATAACATTGACCAAATATGATACTGAAGATTTCAGGTGTGTCTAATTTGATGTATTTGATCTTTTTTATTAAATATTTTATTCATCATATATATCATAATATTTTTAAAATCATAGTTAATAATGTGTTTTAATCACTGGAGGCAGGAAATTAGCTCATGAATGAATGTTCAGACCAGTTCAGTTGCTTGGACATTTGAAGGCTTTTCTCTATTTAAAGCTTGACTGTCAAACTTTTAAATTCCTCGTTTTTCAACATTAGAGCATATTAATTAAAATGCAAAGCCAAAAATACAATCATGGACCTCAAACCAAAGTTGAAAACTAATAAATGAACTCCCTTGATAGGCAAAAATGACTAAATGGAGGAATGAAGCCTCCAGGTCTCTGCAGGAGAAAAAAAAAAAAAAAAGGTCTATCGAGACGACGTTGTAATTTCCTGCTTCATGAATAAACAGCAGCGCAGTAAAACATCCAGCCACCATTGAGAGGTTCATCCGTCAATCATCAAAAATTATGAAGAAAAATGTGCAAATAAGCAAGTTGAATAATTAAAGAGGAAAAAAGTCTGGGCCCTTTATGTAGGATTTGTGTTAATAATTGATTATGTCATTATTTATTTCCGGGGGGTATTTGCCTTGAGATGGATGGTGTGTGTTTGCGCTGAAGCCGAGGGGGGCTTGTGGGGGGGTAGTGGTGGTGGGGTTGGGGGGGGGGGGGGAATTGGCTGAGGCCTCTGCTCTGCAAACATGCCTGAAGGGACAGCAGCAGCCGTTTCGGCCCTGATGAATAATCATTGCGATGGAGAGATGCGCCGCCACCGCTTGGGTTACCAGGGAGCGCGTGATCGGATAACTCTTCCACCCACGCCCCCAAACTGGCGATGAGAGGGGGAGTGGGTGGGGGGGGGGGGGGTTGTGTGAGGTCGGACTCGGATGCGGCAGGTGCGACGCCGTCACTGCGCAATGTCCATCCAGTAAAAAAAAACGGACTCATCTCCAATCGCCCCACGTGCAGCAGCTGTGTAAAACACTCTCTGCGCCCCCCCCCCCCCCCCTCCTCCCCCTCCCCCTCGCCACCGATGTACACACGAGGTTTAACGATGTGACAGCGCGCGTCCGGGGGAGCGGCAGAGGTCGCCGACCTTTACGTGAGCGCCACGGAGAACAAGGAGCTGGGAGAGCACCAGACGCGTAATGATCTCAGGGGGCTCAGGAGCAGGTGTTTGCAGGAAAAATACCAAACAGCCTCCACGGCTCCATCTGTAAACTGGTTATTGTGGTCAACATCACAAGGGGGGGGGGAGAAAAAAAAGAAGAGAAAAACACATTTCTGTTTATTACACGTGTGGAGGAGCTGAGAGCTTTCTGGATGTGTGCCTCCTGTCTGGCAGACAGAGATGGATGGAGAGCAAGAGGAAGAGGAAGAGGAAGAGGAAGAGATAGACATAGAGACATACAGATGTATGTGTGCGATGTGACGTTCAGCCAAGCCCCGCCTCCTTTACCTCGGGCCAGCTGTGCATTGGTTTGAACGCGTGGTGTCGAGCTACTGTCACCGTGACACTAAACCTGTTTCTAGGCAACAATAATGTCATCGAACATCAAGTATTTCTGACAAATGAGCGGATGGTGAAATATGACTCACGGTTTGATGTCGGGACGCCACCGGCTAAAAACCACGAGGCCAGTCGATGTGTGTAAAGTGTCCACTTTAGCTCAGGTCAACAATGACAAGCGCTTGGTAGAAAGAAACCTCGTGTTACGTCTTATCTCAACTCAATTGGCTGAAACGTTCAATAGAGCCGACGGCGACAGGAAGAGGGGGAAAGCCGGACTGAAGCATTGAAACTGACTTTGGCTGACCATGATAAACACTGACGAGGACACAACAACAACAACAACAACCGAGTGTCCGTTTGCCGTTTCGATGATCACACACTCTGGTCTCCCTGTTTTCATCCGTCCAATCAGCTCATGCGTGAGGCCCGTCAGGGTCACACTGAAGCAGTGAGGTGGGAGGTGGGAAAGGCTCGCGTTCAACAAGGGGGGGGGGAGGGGGAGGGGGGTTGCGTTTGGATGCCAGTTGAAGGCCGTGTGGTAATCAGGGTCCCATCAAAGTGCCTTTGAAGGGACCCCCCCGGGGCCGCTGCTTTGAAAGGTGGAAATGGCTGTTTGCGAGATGACCTTTAGGGGCCGGATTCACCGGATGACTCCACCTTTGTTTACCGCTAACGATGAGCGTCCTGCTTGCGGATGGTTGGTAGCATTAAACGGAGGAGGGGGAGGAGGGGGGGGGGGGAGGAGGAGGGGGAGGAGGGGGCGGGAGGGAGGGAGAGGAGGTGAAATAATTGAAGCAGAGGCGGCGCAGAGAGACACGGACACACTTCACTCGGGGCTCGGCGCTGTCTTCCCTCCCCTCTGCCTCCACTCCATCACGATTTCACACGAGAGGGAACAGAAGTTTGGGACGGATGGAGCTGGCGGTGGCATGGAGGGTGCTCGAGGGGCGAGACACTCTCCTCCCCCCCCCCCCCCGTTCGTCTCACTTGTAACAAATCGACCGCGGCGTCTTTAATCGACACCTCTGTTCCTGGAAAAAAAACGACCTCGGAGAAGAATCTAGTTTATATACTATTTACAGAATAATGTACCTCCACTGTCGCTGCTGCTGCACAGACTGACATTATATGAATATAAATATAATGATTACATATCTCCTGCTGTCTGTACTTTACACTTAAATATCATTTATGCATGAACAACCAAACAGGACGCACTGTGCACACTGCTATGAATGTCTCTTTCATGCAGCAGTTACAAAATTCCAATTCCTAAGACATAAAGCCTGAAATAAAATCCTTTTACAACCTGCCAGGGGCCCCTCTGCAGACCTCAGAACGATGTTTCCCTTCTTCTCAATGCTCACTCACACACGCGCTAGTCATATGTGCTGATAACAGGTGAAAAGTTCAGCAGCTCCACCTTGAATCATTTATTCTCATTCATGCATATTAAACCAAATGAAAAGACAATTCTGAGCATTTCAATTTCAACAGAAAATCCTTTTGAGTAATAAAGTAAACGCTCATGTTCCACTGCTATTCTTTCATGTGACCGATAGATGATCTAATTGGGAGAAATTAAAAGTTATACACCATTCTCTGCCAATTATATGAGATAATGAGTGAGGGGTTTTGACTAGAACGCGAATGGACTTTCTTAATGTTATTTAGACTTCTTTGTGCATTGAGCGTATTTCAAAATCTTAAAAATATGTACATTTTTTGATGAAGGGTATAAAAGTATAAAAATCATCGGCTCTACTGCGGATTCACCCAGCCATGTGATGAGGTCCACATGAGGGGGTGGTGTTGGCTCTCCAGGGACAGATGCAGTTTAACCCCCCCCCCCCCCCCCCTCCCACTTCAACTCTTTGACCTCAAACTGAACCCATTTTAAAGCTCACGTTCAACTGCTCCGTTTGACACTGGACGGCGGGGATCGTCCGTGTGTGTGTCTGTGACAATAAATCACGTGTCCGTGTTTTCTGCTCAAATTCTGGCTCCAATTGGACCAAGTTTCTGCTTCAAAAGGTGCGGAAAGCTCACGCAGGATTGGTGGCTTCTATCCCTCCGGCTCTGAGCAGCTCTCAACATGGATGCGGTCGAGTCCGGCGCTCAAAAGCTAACAGTGCTAGCGACGCTAACAGTGCTAGCGGCGGTAACAGTGCTAGCGGTGCGTCTTCTCGTTACAAACAGCTTGTTTTGACGCCACAGAAACGCGCTGAATGTCGCGTGTTTGTACCTTGCAAACACCAGTCAGTGGCCTTGAAGGAGCGCTCCACAGCGGTTAGGGTGAGAGTATTTATGCATGTTACGGTCCCTCCTGCAGGTGCTATTTCTTAAGAAGCTCTTGGCCTCCTATAAATCGTTTTCTAAAACCCTCTTGCGCTCAAGACGCTCCATTTAGATGATTTTTTTTCGACCTCGTAGTTGAGGGGGGATTGTGGTGGACGACAGGGACGGGGCTCCACGTCTCCTACACGGAAACACATGCAGCTACACGAGGACAACAGATTGTCCAATCAGCCTCCATAGCATCACCCTCCTCCTCCAGTGGGAGTGTGTGATGGGACAAATATAGAAAACTAAATATGCCGCTGTCACAGCCGTCTCCCCCTAGCAGAATGTGTGAGAGTGTGTGTGTGTGTGTGTGTGTGTGTGTGTGTGGAGTAAAGAGCACCAGTGAGAAAGATGCTGAGGTAATGTAACCGATTAACCATCAGCTCATCGATCCTGTGCAGCATCGCTCACCTTTGAGGTGTAACTGCTTCCGGCAAAATAAAAGCATAACAAGATTCTTTTGTTATTCTCTCACTATTCTCTTATTCTGATTTTGTCTTTTTTTTGTACTCACTTTTATCTTTCATTTGCTCTCACTGTGTTCCTGATATTACGTTTGCTTTGTCTTATTAAAGAATGAAAATGAAAGAAGCTCTAAAATGTGATTAATAAAGTTATGCTTTAAAAGTTCAAATGACCTTGGTTGGAGTAAGATTTTCCAAACTCATCAGTTTTTTATGTTTTAGGACCATCGTACAGACAATTAATACAAGCTGGACCACAGTTGCAATATTTGGACCTTTCCGGAGTCGTACGTATTCAGATGCACTTTTATTTCATCACAAATGCTCCTGTCACATTTCTGAGGTGTGACATGTCTGAAACGAGGAGGGAGAGAAGTGCAGCTTGATGACAAGAACTGCATCGCCACAGCCAGACCTGACGGGTGTGCGTTTGTTCTTGAAAAGTTCGGAGCACCGACGGGTTCTGCAGCTGCAAAGAAATGCGAAACGAATCACCTCTGTGACAGTTGACAACTGTGTGTGTGCGTCTGCGTTTGTGTGTGTGTGTGTGTGTGTACTCTCTGCCGGCAGCTCTGCGTCCCAAAGATACCGGGCAATGTTGCCAGGCGACAGGTACCAATTGTGTTGCGTTTCCGTGGAGACAGAGAGGAGGGTGGGGCTTTGATGAGAAGAACACAGCGTTTCTGACTCATGCACGCGCTCGCACACACACACACACACACACACACACACGGACACTCAACAGCACACAGACACACACAGGGTGTTAAACCGTAATGAGCTACATTAGGCAGTAGACCTGAATGGAGCACGATATTCACCCTGACATCGCCTGTTATTACTGATATCAGCTGACACGGACGGTAGGAAGACACACACACACACACACACACACACACAGAACCACACACAGACACACAAACCGATCAGAACGGGCTCCGGGCTCCTCTGAAATGAAGGGAACTCAAACCAAACGGAATCGCTTAAATCACCGGCGCTGTGGAAAAGTCCTTTGAGAGCACAAGTGCAGCAGCAGCAGCAGCTCTGACCCGCGATGGAGCCTCCTCTCAGGAGCCCATATGAATCGATAGCAGGCTGTGAAGATGGAGATGGTGCTCTTCAGATAACACTCCGTACAGCTCTTTAATTCGTCCATTTCGGTGTCTCTTTATAGGTAAAAATATCTGACTGACATTTATTTCCCTGTTAAGATGGAAGTGTAGTAAAATAATACTTTTCCTTATGAAATTACAGCCTATTTCACTTTTTTCCATTCAAGCATTTTGTAACCTCCCAAAAAGACAAATGGGCTCATATTATGTTGCATCCCCTGGAAGGCGGCTGAGGAAGACGAAGAGCGCCTTTCGCCAGGCTGTTTAGAGCACAGAACCACGCGGGCTGACTTGAGTCATTAAAGGGGCGCGTGAGGAGGGACGCGAACCAACAGCCATTTCACCGCTGACCTTTAATGGATCGCGACTCGGTCGCTCCTCCGTTGGACATCGCCGACAGAGTAGCTGCTCAATCTTTTCAGCTTCTTTTTTTTTTTTCTCTCTGTAGGATTAAACCCCATCCGCCGTTGCCATGGTAACACGGGGGTTTGCCAAATCTTAAGGATCATACCTAGAAGGAGGCGAAAATGAACATACATTTTTTTTGGTTCATCTTGTTTGTCCAGGTGTAGTGCTAATAATCAGCAATGAACATGGAAGTAGACCACAGCCATGTTGATCAGCTTCATAACGCGTCGTAATCACAACGGCGACCGTTAAATTGTCTGTTTTTAGTCATTACAGCGAGAAAATTGTCTTTTGCCATTTCAGAAAGTAATCCTCGTGCTATTGAAGGTTGAGGCACACAGTGTTGCGGGGATTAGGCGTTTTGGGACACACGTTAGATGTAATACATTCACAGCACACACGCCGCTCCTGTATTTAACCAGTTGTCGCGTCCCTCCTTTGAAGAAGAGGTTTACCCCCACAGCGAGATCCTGGCTCAGAGGGGTGCGCTGAGGTCACTGAGGTCAAGTGTATGAGTATCAGAAACAAACGTGCACTTTGAACGGTGACTTTAAATGCTGCTTGATGCAGGTTTCGGGCTAAAAGCTAATCGGGAAATCGCTAATTTACAGAAATCCAACCTCGGTTTGTGTTTGTCATTTCAAGTCCAGATAGATCATTACACAATTTGAAAATATTCCACAGTAAACACTAACAGCTCCTGGGTGGTGACATATTAGCTTTACTACTAATTGTTTGGCGCCTGCTGCATCAGTACGACTCCCTCGCGAGCAACAGTTAGAGACGTATATAATATTATATATTATATATATAATATTATATTATGTGTCAGTGAATATTACCAAGCATGTAATGAGTCCAGTCCGCTATGAAAATCAGAATTTGAAACTAGTTCACCTTAAAGAGAAATGCAGCAAATCAGATTACAGAGGTAAAGGTTGTAAAGGTTGCTTTCCTTTGAAGCCTGAACAACTGGCTGTTCCTGTGTTTACTGTGTGTTTGTGTGTGTGTGGGTGTGTGTGTGTGTGTGTCTGTGTGTGTGTCTGTGCGCGCCACGCGGCTGGCTCAGAACACGGCGATAGGAGCGCGAGAATAACAAGACGAGCGCGAGACGAGCAGCGAACTCTTTCCACATTCAGGCTCCTCTCCGCATCCCTCGGCCCGGACTCAATGGCTCATTAGGAAGTAGTCGCGCTGTAAAAGGAAGTCGATCATTAACCCCCTCCACCCCCCCCCCCCCCCGCCCCCCCCAAGCGCGGCGTCCTGCCAGCTGGCGCCATGGCAACCTGGCCACAGAGGTCCGAGTGGTGGCAAAGGTCGAGCTCCTGTCTCGCCGGAGCAAAACATAAAAAGAACACTATTGTTCCAGCGTCTCTGACATGAAATGACGTGTGTTCAAGAGGCTGCTTCACACCGCGGATCACACGCCCTGCGGCCCACTGCGATCTCACCACACAGAGTATCACCTGGGCCACAAAGCCAAGACGACTGGACCGTAGTGCAGGATTGCGGGTAATCCACATCATTTTATGCAATGTGAGCAAATGAAGCGACCCAGGAGGCAAGCAAACCTGGACCCGCTGAGCAGGTCTGAATCGCCTGAAGAGGAACCTTCTCAGGAACCCTGAAGGACCAACGATAGAGCAAATACGACGGGAAGACGTCCAAAGGACCGGTTTAAGGACGAGTTTAAGGGAGAACGGGTTAAAGGACCAGTTTAAAAAACGAGTTTAAGGGAGAACGAGTTTAAGGGCGAGTTTAAGGACGAGTTTAAGGGAGAACGAGTTTAAGGGAGAATGAGTTTAAGGGAGAACGAGTTTAAGGGAGAATGAGTTTAAGGACGAGTTTAAGGGAGAACGCGTTTAAGGGCGAGTTTAAGGACGAGTTTAAGGGAGAACGAGTTTAAGGGAGAACGAGTTTAAGGGAGAACAAGTTTAAGGGAGAACGAGTTTAAGGGCGAGTTTAAGGGCGACTGCCCTCCGACGGATCAACATTTTCGTGACAGCGACAAAAACATGCTGCACACATCTGTGAGAAATGTTTTATGATATTTCGCTTTTTACTTCACACAACGTCAGCTTTAAGTCGCCACTTCTCACGCGGGCTGTGATGAAAATGAAGCTTTCCCTGATCTCGATCCAGCAAAGACTGTGATGTCACGGGAACGTGGATTGAGCACACGTCAGGATTTAAAACTTAAGAAACCTCACATGTCTGATGATCATTTGCAGCAGTTACGTTTTTGGCCAAAGTTTACACGCCAACGATCAAAAGAAAGACTAAAGACACAAAGAGACAAGAGAAGGACACACACTAGAATCCTCTTCAATATGAACGCTCCGTAGTTTTGAAGCATAGTGTGTGTGTGAGAAAGCGTGATTGTGCATATTAAACAGCATAATGATGCGTGAGAGTAGCCTGGTTCACATGAGAGTTCGGGGGAAGTTATGCTTTTAAATGTTGTTTTGCTTGGTTTTCTTGGTCTTCTTGGTGCAAGCGATGAGAATGTATGAACTTAAGCATCCATCACCTCCTGAGACAACCGCCCCGCGGGGCAGAGAAACGGCGATGAAGAAGAAGATCGACAGGAAGCGGAATGAAACCGACCACGAAAAGAAGCCAAAGGAGAGACAGAGAGGTTGCAACATATTTTATATTTACCATAAAAAGCCGTAAAAAAAAAAACAGGTGGGAATAAGATTCTCTTACTAAAATATTGATGGCGCTCGCAGCGCTCCCTGATTATCAACCTCTGCAGCCACGTGCAGTAGATGCAGAGTATGAGCAGCGCCAGGGCAACTGAGGGGGGGGGGTTGGGGGAGCGGGGGTTGGGGGGGCGTTTAGCTGTGACGGGCCGAGCGAGTCCTGCCCGGTGCTTTGCTGCTGTAACCCTCTGATGAAAAACACAATCAGGGAAAAATAGTGTGGCGGCGCTGGAGGAGAACCTGAAGGAGCATCTGGAGGAGCATCTGGAGGAGCACCTGGAGGAGCACCTGGAGGAGCACCTGGAGGAGCATCTGGAGGGCCCGAGGTTCACTCGGGACTCGCCGGGGGCCTCGTATGTGTGCGTCTGCGTGTGCGTCCCTGCAGGCGATGCATGGTTTCATGATTTGAAACCCCCTGCGGATCGGGGGGGGGAACCGGCTCATTGATTCGCTGTCACCTTCACGGCAATCAGTGTCTGATGAACGTGTCGATCGGACAGGTGGGAGGACACCGAGGATCACAAATACATGTATTTAGGCCAAAAACAAGTAATCGATTCATGGAGAAAAATCCGGTTTTGCAAGCAGGTGTGTGTGTGTGTGTGTGTGTGTTTGTGTGTGTGTGAGATCTTAAGGGAGGTGACACTTTTTCATCAGCACCGGGCCGAGGATCTCTCTGGGAGTGGAGATGAGATGTTCTGAATCCCACTGCTTCACTGCAGAGAAGCTTTTTTTCCCTCTCTCTTTGAAGAGTAAAAGGATGCGGGCTCCTCGCTCTGTCTTTTGTTGTGGGGTGGGGGGGGGGGCGTGGGGGGGGGGGGGGGGGGGCAAAGAGGGTCCAGCTTTCATCATGTTGTACTTCTGGCAATAAAGCGGAAAGACGACGGCAAGGTGAGGACGACACAGAAAAGAATCCAGACACCCGCTACGGTATCTTCACCTGCACAGAGAGATACCGATCCAGTCTGAACATGTGACGCACTGTTCTCAAATGGCTCCGACCCGCCATTGTCTCTTCTCTGCGGCCCGCCGACTGAAGCGAGGCGCGTTCGCATCGGGACGTTCAAAGAAAGGTCACTCTAAAAAAAAAAAAAAAAGAAAGAAGAAGAAGAAGAACTCCTCTGACCTTTGCTTCAATGTCTGTGGAGGACTGTGGTCCACCGAGGGAGCTTCTTGTAGCTCCGCCTCTTCACAACTTTTTTGGACCTCCTCCACTACCCGAAAAATTCAAAAGAGACAAAGGCAAGGTCCGCCTTTAAACACAACCTGGCCCTGAGTAGTGGGAGAGAAAACGGGGGTCATCGTTACTAAGGTGAGAGATGAGATGATAGAATCCCCAAATCTCCCTTCCGAGACGTGAATCCAATCTGAATGGGCTTGAATTTTATGTAAAATTGTCAAAAAAAAAGGTCGAGGTGGATTAATTTGACCCTAAACGTGATTTCTTTCACAGAGTTACTGGCTTTTTAAACATTACACAAAGCACAGCGCTGCTCCGTTACTCCCTTTCTTCTGTCCCGTCCCATTGAAAGTGCCCCCCTTTTGTCACCCGAAGCTGACATTCTTCACCAATGCTCTTTTACCGTTTACCCTGACTGAGCCTGTCCCTCAGATTTAAAAAAAAAAAAAAAAAAACACACCAAGACAGCTGGACATTTTGTGTGGAGGAACAAGAGAGAAATAAAGTCTTAAAGTGGGAATGAATGGATGAAAAATGAAGGGTTCAAACCTCTAGAACGTCGTAGGAAAGTGCGCGTGAAGGTAAACCCGAAATGGGCAGAGAAACAGACGGAGGCGAGGGGTGCGGTCCGTGGAGAGTGAAACAAGAGGATTCAAATATTCAAACGTTGGGGACACGATGGAAGCAGAAGGCCTCATTTAATCGCTCTGTGGGTAGTCGGTGCTGGTTTGTAACGCGAGGCGCAGACGGTTCACGCCACCGAAAAGCACTAAAAGCATCGTGGCCACGAGGGCATCATCGATGTGAGTGGGAGCCCTCTTTGTCTCACTTTGTCTCCATCTGTCCCGCCGCCCCCCCCACCAGCCCCCCCTCCCCCCCACCGGCTGCACACACACAAGCAGCAAAAACATCTCTTTTAGTGGAGACACGGCCACACACAGAGAGAACAACTCCCCCGTCGGGGTGGTTCTGTTCGACCAACCGAGGAAAATAAGTCAACGCAACTCCCGCATTCTTGTAGCTGCACATCTGTAGCTACCTCCACCCCGACCATGACCCAACTGTAGCTACCTCCACCCCAACCATGACCCAACTGTAGCTACCTCCACCCCAACCATGACCCAACTGTAGCTACCTCCACCCCAACCATGACCCAACTGTAGCTACCTCCACCCCAACCATGACCCAACTATAGCTACCTCCACCCCAACCATGACCCAACTGTAGCTACCTCCACCCCAACCATGACCCAACTGTAGCTACCTCCACCCCAACCATGATCCAACTATAGCTACCTCCACCCCAACCATGACCCAACTGTAGCTACCTCCACCCCAACCATGACCCAACTGTAGCTACCTCCACCCCAACCATGACCCATCTGTAGCTACCTCCACCCCAACCATAACCCAACTGTAGCTACCACCACCCCAACCATGATCCAACTATAGCTACCTCCACCCCAACCATGACCCAACTGTAGCTACCTCCACCCCAACCATGACCCAACTGTAGCTACCTCCACCCCAACCATGACCCAACTGTAGCTACCTCCACCCCAACCATGACCCAACTGTAGCTACCTCCACCCCAACCATGACCCAACTGTAGCTACCTCCACCCCAACCATGACCCAACTGTAGCTACCTCCACCCCAACCATGACCCAACTGTAGCTACCTCCACCCCAACCATGACCCAACTGTAGCTACCTCCACCCCAACCATGACCCAACTGTAGCTACCTCCACCCCAACCATAACCCAACTGTAGCTACCTCCACCCCAACCATGACCCAACTGTAGCTACCTCCACCCCAACCATGACCCAACTGTAGCTACCTCCACCCCAACCACGACCCAACTGTCACGTTGCTTATTTAAATTCACTACAACATTGGAGGAAATCCCACCAGTACCCGGTTCGCTGAAGTGGTTCGGTGAAGTGACGCTAGACCCCCGCCTGGTTCTTTTTAACATTGACCTCCAAACAGAGAAGACGCTTTCACTCCCCCCCCCCCCCACTCTCACTCACAAGAGTAGCCGGAGAGAGAGGGCAGCGACATGCGAGGGAGAAACTCCGCCGGGGCAGATGGGGAGCGAGGGATGAGGGAATGGAGACGGGGTTTAGGGTTTCGTGCTGCTGCGCGCGGATCAGTATCATCCACGCACCACGGCCAATTCAATTACAGGGAGGGGGGGGGAGCGACGGACAGACACGACACCAAAGGAGGGCAAGATGAAAGATGGAGAATCGAGTGGAGGGGGTATCAGGAGATTTACGGGGAGGAAGAGAAAGAGATGATGACATGGGGAAAGAATCCCTTTGAAAAAACCTCCGAGAAGAGAACGAAAGAGACAGAGTTGGCTTTTGGGAAGAAGGAAACTGAAAGTCT
>NW_026909877.1:67753-109202 GCF_949316345.1 Pungitius pungitius | reverse complement strand
CACACACACACACACACACACACACACACACACTCTGCTGGCCTGTAGCACCAAGAACCAGATCTGCTCCACTCAGGATCATCTCCTCTGCTGCCGGTTTGAAGTCTGACTCTGAGGCCCGTCAGAGATCTTACAGCCCCCCCCCCCCCCCATCCCTCCCCCCTCAGAGCGATCTCCCCCCCACAGAAACAAAAGCAACAACATCGTCTGGCATCTTGCAGATCAAGCGGGGAGAGAGAGCGCGCGGGGGGGGTGGGGGGGGTTCTCGGGGTGGTCGGCGGGGATCAACCCTCTCGCCCTTCGGCCTTCGCATTATAATTTAAAGAAGAAATCGAACCCTTTAACTTTTCACAGGGAGGCTTTTGTGTTTCCATCAGAGTGAGTTCACGTGATTCATCAGATCCACGACACCAACAACAGCCCCTGATTTGACCTTCAACGCGTCTCTCCTTCACTGCGGTGACTCTCCACAGGCCGGTGGGGGGGGTCGGGGGGGGGGGGGGGGGGGGCCTCCGGCTGTGCTGGTAAACATGTGCTTTGTTTGTCCCGCGACCGGCGACGGGTACGACGCGCTCTCAGAAGCAAACACACGTATCTGCCGCCTCGGCTTGTTGACAATGCCGAGAGAGACGGGAGAGTAAATAAAGAGAAAGGGGGGGGGGGTGGCGTCCGGCCAATGGCGACGCGCTGCTGCCCGAGTGGGCTGCTTCGCTGTTGCCGTAATTTGACTGAAATCTTAATGCAATGAGGATTAAAGGGATTACAACTTAATCTTGAATAATCCAGAGTGCCACGGACGGAGCGGCGCCGGCGTGAAACTCGTCCGGAGGTCTGACAACATTGTCAGTCACGGCGAGGATTAAGTATTTGCGGGGGGGAAAAAAAACTTTTGACTAATGCCCGCACGCCTTGGTGGGGGGGAAACAGAAAAGGCACGGGGGCCAGAAAGCCATTTGGTAATCTAAGAGACATATAGCACCTCGGTAAGTGGGGGCCGAGACAAAGAGCCGCCAGATCGGCCCTTTAAGCAGATTTACTCCTCACATTTTTGTTTTTGATCAATGCTCAGGCAGGTTCATTACACATGTAAAGCAGAATCAATTCTTATTCGGTTTACTGAAATGCCATCAACACGTCCATTAGCTTTCCC
Source organism: Pungitius pungitius (assembly GCF_949316345.1). Classification (NCBI taxonomy): domain Eukaryota; kingdom Metazoa; phylum Chordata; class Actinopteri; order Perciformes; family Gasterosteidae; genus Pungitius; species Pungitius pungitius. The sequence continues at coordinate 108,052 of NW_026909877.1, read as the reverse complement.
ATTGGTTCATATTCATTCCTCAGGAGCAGGGCTTCCTTGTGTGTTTTAAGGATTATGTAAAGCGTCCCAGAAATGATCTTTTCAGCTAAATAACCCAGATTCATCGACGCCAACAGCCTCCAACAGCCTCCAATTACGACCCTTCACTCAGGGGCAGCATTGGGGGGGGGGGGGGGGGGGGGCGGGGGCACGTGATGCGAACCGCGGCTTGATGCCGATTGAAGTCGTATCGACTCCTCACCAACAAGCCTGAAGAGAACTCAATGAATACGAAGTGAAACTAAACAGAATCTACGTTGAGTGAAGCGGCCGCAGAAGCCAGTGAGACTGTGATGTATTTATATATATATATATATATATATATAAATAACTCCATCACGCTGTGGAACACGTGCTTTGCAGAGATCAGACACTTTGTTTCCTCTTTTTATTTTAGGGTTTATCATTGATACATGATGCTTTTCATGTGTAAATCTTCTCCACCTTCAGCGCTGTAATCATCTCAGGTCCGTTCAATCCTCTTTGTGAAACCGTTTCATCTTTGATTAAATACTCGGAAGTCAAAGCCTTGAGCTCGAGTCCCGCTCTGCTCTCTGACCCCGCTGCCCTTGGGCAAGGCAGCCGACCTCCAGTTTGAATTCACGCTACGAGATGAAAACGCTGATTCGAATGAAGACCGACGTCACGTCCGAGAAGTTCAAAGAGAACACTTCATTTTATATGAAGAGCGATATTTCAAAATAACAGTTTTGTTAAAAACCCTGTTGTCGTGCATCCTTCTCCATCAGCTGTTGTCATGGAGACAAACAAATCAACACTTAAAATATCAGCCCACAACTATTTTAAGGATGTAAGGAGCAGGTAAGAGTTTTTATTCTGCTTATAAAAACCAAATGGGTCAATTCACTGATCTTCTAAAACACAGATATCTCCTCTACGCGGTGCCCCACATTCCCCCTGTGAAGTCAGTCCCCCCCCCCCCCCCCCCAACAGCAGCCAGCAGTCACTTCCCGTCACGGAGGCAGATAACACGCTGGACATGTGTTTCAGGGAGGAAGCTGACACTTTATGTTCTCGGCCCATGAGCCACAATGAGCTTCTGCTCCGGGAGCCCACTCGAGTGGAACGTTATTAAAGCCTCCAAAGAAACGCTCCACCTTCACAGCACAAAGGCTGTCAAACTACTACAGTCAAGTGAAATCCCTGAGATAACCGGGAGGAGGGGGGCGGCGGGGGGCAGCTCAGTGCATCCAAACACCTGGATGAGGGTTCCCCAGAGGTCAAAGGTCACGTGACTCTGCGTCACCCGGCTGAAATGTACATTTCTGCTCAGTTTGATTCCCCTGAAATGTGTTTTTCTTTTACCAAAAAGCTCGAGCGGGGTCCTGAGACACAGAGGACACGTTTAAATTGTCCTACGGATTGCAGTCCAATTTCAAACGGGGGGGGGGGGGGGGGGGGGCAGGGACGTAAAAAGTGTGTCTCCAGCAGGACGAAAACAGATGCAAACATTGAAGTTCCTCCCGAGTCGACCGAAGTTCACCACAGCAGCACAAACTAGGCCGAAGACCGGCGTCCCCGCGGCGTTCCACGAGGGGGGGGGCCTCGCTCGTCACACCCATCACCCCCGATGTGCTGACACCCCGCCTCGTTAACGGGCCGCAGACACGAGGAGCCCTTCAGACATTTCCCTAATGGTCTCCGAGCCGGGACGGCGTTGGAGGTCCTCTCGCCGTGATGGCTAACCAGCACACCAGAGGCCCCTTTGTAAAGTGTTCGGGGGGGGAACAAAAAGCTAAGCCTGTCACAGTCTGACATCAGGGTTCAGTGGTCTGTCAACATTTACCAGCAGATAAAGACAGAGGGGCGAGAATCCTCAGCCCCGGAGAGCCCACTGGGGTGGGGGGGGGGCAGCCAAACAGAAAACACTCACACGGTGGAGGAATACGGCGCGAGAACATTGGAAGCCCCCCCCCCCTCTGCTCGACGATCACAAGCTCTGCCAGCTTACATGTGGGGAGAAGACTCGACTCGGCCCCCACTAATAAACAACGAGGGGATTCCACTGAAGACACGAGTCGGGGTGCGGGGGGGCTTCTTTGCTCCCAACTAATGACCCACCTACACAAGCACATATTGCTAATTGGGCCTCGGATGACGAGGGGCTCTGAAGCTCGTCGAGCAAAACACAAACAGGGCGCTTTGCTGTCGACGTCCAGAGGAGAACTCAAGGGGAAGTGGGCGTAAAAAGGGCACAAGGCGAGGATTCAAGGGAGTAGGCGGTGTCAACAAACGTGGACTTAAACACAACTGATGTCCTTTTTAACAATCGAGTGGTTTTATATGAAACGATGACACCAGCAGCTTCCCCTCCGCTAACTTTGTAAATCACACCGCCCTCTGTCCTCGCAGGTCATGTGATCCGAGGAGTCTCCTCTCCCCCCCCCCGTCATCTTCTGGTTTCCACATGCGCGTCACCTGTCGGTGCGATTACGGCCGTCCAGGGGCTCGCCCGCCGCGGCCTGACTGCCGGAGACGAAAAGGCGTCCGTCACCGGCGGCCTGCCGGCGCGCGGCGGGCGCTCCGATGTCACGGAGCTGACGTGAGCGACGGCTCGTCTCCCCGCAGCCACGGAGGAGGAGGAGGAGGAGGAGGACATTACTCGCTCGGATGTCCGGCTTGATGCCAGCGACGGGGAATCTACGTGGCAGGTTCTGTGGGAAGTGAAAATCATCGGCTGGTCTATTTTAACACCAGACGTCTGCTGACACTGATGAAGTGTGTCTGGACTGAAGGGCGAGAGACGGCTACAAGTAGAAGAACACGGGAGACGGGAAGCTCCTGTTTGGGCACAACTTGCACGTTTGCATAGTTTAGATGTTTGTAATGGCTGGAAAGGTCGATGAAGGTCCAGCATCCAGAGACGTGGCGCTCAGAGGAGGACACGGAGCGGATGGTCTCTGCTGGAATGGGGTGCAGGAACCGGGTCGGGTTTCACCAGCAGGTGTCTGCTGTTTTTCTCCCTGTTCCACCACCTGTTCTCATCTCCTTCCTCTGTGTGAGGGACAGAAGACGACTTCTGGATCCGGGTGAAAACTAAAGAGATGCATTCAAGATTTGCGGGATTTGGAAAAGACGATAATTTAAGTGCTGACCTTCCAAAAACAGGACAAAAGATGGGATGAGATGCAGATTTCTGCTGTTGTCAGGCTGAGGGGGGGGGGGGGGGGTGTCAAACTTCTCCTGACGGGAGATGCAGGAAGTGCAGAGAGAAGAAGCGATTGTTGACACACGTTACACACTCCGGTGTATTTGTTGAAGCGACGCCGCGCTACGCATCCCCCCCCCACGGCTCTTCTTTAAAAAGCTGGGGCTCCTGCTTGAATGCTCTCTGTGTCCATGGCCGGTGCCCTAATCCAGGGCCTGCTCTTCCTCTAAGCAGGGAGTTAACTTAATCCCTCTCATTTAGGCAGCTGCACTGCCGGGGAACTATGGGAAAAAAAAAGAGAAGTTCTAACTCTGTGACAGACGCGGTCAGCTGTTGTGACGGCACCTCCGCCATTCAGCTGCCTCCACATGCGGCTCTCGCCCCCCCTCCCTCCCCGTGGTATTTTAATTTGGCTGTGAATAATGCATGCAGGGCGCCGAGCATGGCGGCGCGCATGGAGGGAGGCGATAGCCGTGCGAACTGAAGGTCCCCGTGCAGAACGAGCCCAACGCAGGAAGAACCGCTGCCCCGGAATGACTGTGGAGCTTTATTTGGGCCCCCGATTTCGGTGTCTTGAAAGTCAAAAGCGACCCTAATTATTAGAGGCAGGAAACGCGCTGGAGGCTGCGCAGGACTCCTCTCCCCCAGCTTCACACCTCTGCACTGCACTCTCATTAAAAACCAGCAGCCGAGGTCAGAACACACCATTTACAACCCCTGCAAACATCTGAGCTACTTATGCGTGAGATGTCTAACCCGCGATGCAATTCGGAGGAGAGCCGACAGCGGCCCTCCTTCCTCCTTTCGCCCCACATCTGGCACTTCCAGCCCGCTGAGCATCTGTAATGGGCCTCGATTAGAGCGGGACGGAGCGGTAATAAGCTCTGGAACCTCGTCAGGAGAGAGGTCAAGACACCAGGCAAATAAATAGGAAATTGCTCCCTGCGAGCCTTCTCGCTGTCACCCGTAGCTTGTTACCTTGAGCACTAAAAAGGTATTTATCCGCCCCCCCCCCCCCCTCTCGGTGTCAGCGCCCCTAATTGCGTTTTCAGTCTCGGGAGTTCACTTCGCTGAAGTGCAGGTGCAGCATCCAAGAGAAATAATTGAACAAACAATTAGAATATGTTCCCACGCAGCCGCTCAGAGCTACAGGCAACGCTGCATGCACCGCGCGGGGGGGGGGGGGCACGGCGGAGAGCCACTCGTGTGTACTCTGGCAGCGGGTGGAAGGGGTGTGAGGCGTTCACAGGAAACAAGGACGTCGGGGGGGGGGGGGGGGGGGGCGTTTCTTTCTGCTCTTTAACCAACTTTAGAAGTAGTAGAAGAAGAAGAAGTTGAAGAGAACTGGCTCCGTCTCTTCCTTCACTTTTAAAAACGCACCAGGTTATGCGTTTTGGAAGCGTGCGTTTGCTGGATCGATGCGATAGGCGCGCCTCCCGGGGAGGGAGGGGGAGGGGGGGGGGGGCTCTCCTCTCTCTCGGTGTTCCCAGCGATGCGTAGTTGTTGGCAGCGCTTACGTAATAACAGATGGAAGCTCGAAATGAACACGTCTTGCCTCTCTCGTTATTCTCCTCTCTCCATTTATTTTTAATGCTGCGAGCGTCTCTCGTTCTCTTTGTCTCTCCCCCCCCCCCCCCCCCACTCGTGTGTGTGTGTGTGCGCACGTGTGACCCCGGCAGGCCAGCAGCACCTGTCAGGAGTGCGTCCGCCGTGGTTGCGTTCCTAATTAGCACACAAGGAATTTGGTGGCACGAATCGCGCGGCATCGGTGGGAAGAAGCGAGCGTGGGGGGCAATTAGGATTTGTTGGCATGTAAGGAACCCAGAGCGAAGAATCAAACAAGGAGGAAGAGGAGGAGGAGGAGGCGTTGGGGTGTGATGGTGTGTGTGTGTGTGTGTGTGGGGGGGGGGGGGGCTGATACTACTGATTTCCTACTTTTCAAACCATAAGTAAAACTGCTCATCTGAAGTTCCACAAAAGCCGAAGTGGGCCAATCACATGACGCGTTTGATCCAATCAGTGATGGTGCTGCATGAGGAAGCCGTTCCTGTTAGATGTGGCATTGATTGTTTTTTTACTGCTGGTTTCTCCATCCTACTTCCACGCTGTCGGCTATCGTGATTGACACCTTAAAGCAGGCGTACCCAAAGAATGGGTCGGGACCCCCCCCCCCGGTGGGTTTCGTTTGGGTCGTCGGGAAGATGTTAATAAATCCTATTTTAGTGGATCTAATGAAATACTGATCCTAGATAAATAATGAGATGATACACGTGATGCGCTGACTGCTTCAAACCTTCGTCTCATCCTCGGCTGCCACTCAGAATTTGTCAGAAAAAGTAAAGTTTGGAAGAGGAAAGAAGAAGAAGAGATACCAGATAAAGAATTCATAGGTTACATCTTCGGGTATCAAAGGGTCCGACGCCAACAGCCGCGGCGGCCTTTGATGGCGCCGTGATGACCAATCTGTGCTGAACAAAGCGCCGACTTCTGAGGAAGAGGAGAAGGGGAAGCGAGGCAGCCGCTGGAAGCGATTGTGTCGAGGCTCAACTTTGTGTCCGCCGCATTATTTATTTATCAACACGACGGGCGTTTTCGTGGTTAGATCGGGGCGGGGGGGCGGCGGGGGGGCTGCTGCCCGGGGAAGTTGAAAAGAGTAGCGGCGGCTACAAGGAGCGAACGCGACCTCAGCTCGACGAGAGCGAATCAAAAAGATGGCGATAGCTCTTGTGCCCACAACGCTGAAAGGGAACAAACGGCGCTTTAATATTTCCATGCATACTAAAGGAAAGGAAAGAAAAACAGAACGAAGCAACAAGAAAGGGCGGCGGCGTCTCCGTGGGGGGGGGGGGGGGGGGGTGGGGAGGGGGGCACGCGGCTTTTTATCCGCGGATGAATGCAACGCATCCACGTGGCCCCCACTTTAATAACTGAACAGGCACCTGCTGGGAGCCGCTTTGAACCAACGGCTCTGACATCACGGCACCAGGCAGCGCCCACAAACACGGGGGAGGGAGAGGGGGGGGGGGGGGGGGGGGGGGGCGACGCGGCCCGAGGCTACGCAGTAATGAGCTCTCCTCCACGGAGGCTCGGCTGTTTGAAAATGTCTCTTAATAAATCCTAAATGTGTGATTTAGCCCGTGAAAGAGGAACGACAAAAGGAGCCGACAGGCCGTCCCTCTTCTTCTCTGCGAGGACCAAAGACGTCACACCGTCCTCAGGTGGAGACGCACCCGCCCGCCCCCCACCCCCCCCCCCCCCCCTCCTCAATTTTGCAAAGTCATTGAAATTCTCAGCCAGCTTTTTGCAGGAATTTTAAAACCTTCTGAATCAATTACAACATCAATGGGGCTGAGATCTGCGGCCGATGAATATGTATAAAAGTACACACGCGGGCGGCTAATTGAGCGAGCGCCACGGACGCCTGGGACGGGGTCGTGCAGACGCACGGCGAGCACTCATCCAGCAGCAGGACGCGTCGAGTCCGTCTGCGCAAATCAACATTCTGGAACAAAGCGCGTCCTCTCAGCAGATGCAAACAAAGCAACGGGATTATTCCACATGCCGCTTTGCACTCTTTCCTCCATCCATCGATATGTGATGTTCTGCTTCTTTTTTTTTTACTTTTCAAGCCAAAAAAACAACAACCTGATTCAAAAAAGTTTCTCCAGCTCGCAGCCACTGAGGTTCAAGTTGACTTATTTCCATGAAGGGGGATTTCCACTGATGGAAAGTGTTTTCACACAAACACTTTAATCTTATTCTCCTGCTGGATAAACGCCTCCAACAAACATTCACTTTGGCTAAAAATCACCTCACTTTAATTCCGTCTCCGTTTCACTTGACACAAAGTTGCCCGAGCGTTTCGGACAGAGGAGGAGGAGGAGGAGGAGCGCCGTGATTCCTCCTCGGGCCGTTTCTGTCTCCCCCGTCCTGAGAGGAGTCGAGCCGAGGCCCAGCCAAGAGGGCCCGGGGCCCTCCGACCCCGGGTCACCGAGCACCACGGGGTCAGCCCGTCCCGCTCCGCCTCCTTGTGGGGGAATCGAGAGGAGGAGGAGGAGGAGGAGGAGGAGGAGGCAGCTCCCTCCCCCCAGTGTCTTGTGTAATCAACATTTAGACAACAGCTGGAAGGAGACTGAATGTGTGTGTAAGTGAGTGTGTGTGTGTTTTTTTTCTCACGTTCACACGCATCTGATCCCCCCCCCGTGTGTGTGTGTGTGTGTGTGTGTGTGTGCGCCCTACTGGCCCTCAGCGCTCACACAGGGTTCAGTGTCGGGGTCTTTGCCTGCGAATAAAGCCTCCTCCGCTCTCGACTCGGGAGGAATCCCACGTCTCAAAAAGGAAACCACAGCCGCTGGAATAATTCCTCAAACCGGCTCCCGAGCTGCCATCGACCTCCAGAGAACCCGAACGCCACCAAACCGCCCCCCAGCCAACGCGTTAAAAGGCAGCGCGCCTGCTCCGTGGTTTGCCTTGGACCCATGAATACTGCATTGGCCTCAGGTGCAGAGCTAATGCAACAGATAGCTCCGTGTCGCACAACATCTGAATGGACCATCTGACTAATTGCGGCGGCGCGCGGGCCCCAGGGGGGGGGGGGGGGACCTGCCCGAGCCCCCGAGAGCGGCCTTCCGGTCAGGGAGAGGAAGCCGCCTCATTGTTTGCTGCCAGAAATGATGATTTACAATAATTTTCTATAATTTCCAGCATCTAAACAGAGCGAAACCAAGTCAGGAAACAAAGCTGCCACCAAGCTCCGCCCCCCCCACCCCCACCCCCACCAGGAGAAAGACACGCGGCTGCCATCTAAAAACAGCTCCTGCAGCTGGCGGCGCGTCTCAGCGCTCGCACCCGCAGCCGCAGTTTACTGGCGCTAAATGCATGGAATCAGGCTCCGGATAAAAACTACAATTACAGGTGATCTACAGATTGAAATCATAGGGGCTGCTTTTTGTGTTGAGGGAAATTGCCTTAATGAGCGGTTTGTCGATTCGCGGGGTGCAGGGGAGGGAAGGTTGGTGCCGGTGTTGGAGGAGACTGTGAAAGTCTTTTCTCTTCAAGTGTGTGTGTGTGTGTGTGTTGGGGGGCATAAACAGCTGCACCTGCTGCTGCGGCGCGCACTGCCACAGCTAATGATATCGGATGATATCATTAGGCAAAGTGCTCATAAACAGATGTTGGAGGCGCTGCCGAAACAGTGTCAGCTGAGCCGGTTTGCATTTCTGCGAACATATTATTTATACGGGGCATTTAAGTTTGTTATGTTAATAACCCCCCCGGCTAACATGCAGGAGGTGGCACAGGAAGGATTAGACTGCACCTCCGAGGCCGATCACAGGTGTGGAGACTCCACTCAGGGCCCATCTGATCCGCAACAAAGACCTCGGCAGCGTGAGAGCCAGCTGAACCGCTCCTCCTGCTTTTTTTGGGGGGGGAAAGAGCGACATTTCACGGTGTTCTGAGTGCCGGTGGAAGCCGCTTCTGGACCTTCTGCAGCCACAAGAGCACTGCTCCAGCGGCAACCTCTGAGGAGCACTACTGCCCCCTTCTGCCCCGGAGGGTTGAACACAGCTTCTGGAGGAAGAGCTGTGAGCAGGAACTAGAAGGCAAAGTGAAGAAGAGTGAGGCGCGGAGCACAGCACTCATACACGTGTTAACAGATTTATGGGAAAGGTTAACGTCCTTGTGTTATTCTGCTCAGGCGCTGCCCCCCCCCCCCCCCTGCTGCTGCTGCTGCTCCCCACCTCCCTGGCGCAAAAAAAGGGGGGAACAGGGGCCCATTTCCCTGCCACCATTATGCTCATTTGTCCTGTCAAGAGAATGACAGGCCGGTTGACTCTTCCCCAGATACGACCATTAGGTAACGCTCTGTCATCTGACAGCGAGGCATTCTGCCGCTCCCTAAACCCCCCCCCCCCCCCCCTCCTAATTATTTCCTTCGGCAGAGACAGGCGGCGGCGGGTAGGTAATTTTTAACCTTTCACGTGCACCTGGGGAGCCCTCCTCCGGGGAGCCAAGGTGCCTGTGTGGCATTCAGTCATCAAAACATGACCTTTTATGGCCGTTCGGAGAGCAGTTGGCACCGGGTGCCGCGCGCCGGCTAATGCTAATGTTGATGACTAATTTATGCACCAGCCCGACCGCTTCTGCAAGCAAGTTTAGGGGAGCGGCGCCGTGTGATGGAGCGCTGAGAGGACGGGAGGGAGAGGACGGAGGGAGGCCGAGGTGAAAGGCATTTTGGGGGGAGGGGGGGGGGGCACGGCGGGGAATTGAGGGCTAATTATGTTGCAGGGAAAACATTCGGCGTGACCAGCGAGCCTTTTTAGAATTTGTCGAGCGCAATCTGACTAACGTGGCTGACCTTTACTTCTCTTTTTTTTTTTTTTGGTCCAAATTGCAGGAGACCAGAGAGCATGCGAGATGTGTGCACACTCTATGACCTCATCGGCACCTTTCTCGGGGGGGGGGGGCTAATCTGCTCCTCGCGCGCCGCTCTCAAGGATTAAACCCCCGGCCGCGCTTTCAGAAAACGGCGACCACGGCGAACGCCGACCGGTGATGTCACCGCTCGGGGAGGAGGACGCCGTTCGCATTCGGGGCTCACAGCAGCCCGCCGCGGGGCCCCGGGCTCTGCAGCCCGCTGACAGCAGCACTGCGTTATGCTGCGGGGGCCGCGGACGCTTGCGATGCTAAAGTGTCTCATCACGCAGACGAATGGGGGCGCGGCGGCGGCGATGGCGATGGGTGGAGGGAACGAAGCTAATCGGATCAAAAGTAAGTGATGGCGCTATTGTGCTTGAAAAGCCCAATTTGTATGAATCAGGCCTCCGCTGCTCTCTGCTTCTGGATGTTCGTTGTCAACGTGCTGATGAACTCTTTGTTTAGACGGATCAGGACATTACGCCGCCTCCTTTTCCCCGGGAAAGCGTGATCTTTTTTGCATTTCTCTGCACCCCCCCCCCCCCCCCCCCCCCCCTTCTCTGGCGTTGAGGAAAAAGGTCACGGCGAAGCGTTTCCCTCGGAGCAACGCAATAAAACACAAGTAAACACAAAGCAAGACGGATTCAAGCCGCCGCACATCCGCGCAGCCATTAGTGATTTATACTGCGGTTCTGATCCCTCGCTCAGGACGCCCGGTCGCCATTAAGCCTCCAAATTACACGTTCTATCAAGAGCAGCCGCTCTCACCTGAGTATTGGATTACTGAAATAAAATATGAATAATTAATACTGAGGAATAGGTTCCTGGCAACAGGAATGGGTGCAATTAAATAATGAGCATTATGTTTCTTGTGTTTCTCTTCCCCTCCTCGGCCGTTTGATCTGCTCGGGTACCGGGGGAGGCCTCCTCCTCCTCCTCCTCCTCCTCCTCTTCTTCGTTGGTCTTTCCTTGGCTGGGTTGACTCCCCTGGCCACTGGGGCGAGAGACCTGACTTCCGCCTGTGTTCTCTATTCTTCCTCCTGCTCTTCATCTTGTTTTTTCTTTAATAAGCTGCCGTTAAATAAATTAGAAAATACCCACCCAGGGGTGATCAGGCGGCCACGAGCCCTTGTCATCTGTCTCCCGGCGCTGCCAGGCAGAAGAGAGCAAGGGAGGGGAGGAGAAGAAGAGAGGAGGACAGCCAGGATTTCTTCTTCTTCATCTTTCTTTCCTTTTTTTCCCCTCCCTGGCTTGGTATTCTGTCAGAGGTGAGAAGGAGAAAGAGCTAGAAGAACAGGCTCCGCGTCTCCCTGCCAGACGACCCAAGGCCATCCGCCATTTGCTAAAAAAAAAGAAAAGAAAGAAGAGTCCATACATCCATATTTATTTAATGCGGCGAGGGAATAAATAAGGGAAGGAAGGGAAGGAGACAGAAAAAAAAGCGAACTTTGCTACATATGGAGTGCTTCTTACAACTAATCAGCAGACTGTTGGTGATTGGGGCCGCGGGCGCCAGGTTGGCTCAGACCGCAGTTAGCACGGTGCCCAGGTCTTTGCTGCAGGCTGCACAGGTTGGCCTCAACTCTGCTGGGGAGCAGATGGCGAGCCAAAGCTTGTAGTCACACTTACCTTCCCCACTAAATCCCTAATCCCTCCGTGGACGCTCCTCCAAGGCAGGTTTTTGGAGGCAGAAATAGGGGTTACAATCTGGACCGGCGCGGCGGCTGCCAAAACACTCACAACACAGAAATGCAAATTAACTTATTTGTGTTGTCCGCCGGCCAAGGCGCCGCTTCTTTTGCGGGTAATTAAGATACCTTGAAAAATATTTGTACAGGATCAATAATTTGGGAAATGGACAAATAACAATGGAGGAGGAGGAGGAGAACGTGGAAGGTTCCGTGAAGAACTCGTCCCTCAGGTGTCGGCGCCGTCGCCCCTCGGGGGGGGGGGGGGGGGGGCGTCTGGGGGCTTCAGACGGCGGATGACCACCCCGGCGACGGGATGTCGAAGCGCGTGCAGCGCTTCTGCCGAACGGGCCCTCAGAGGACGAAGAAGAAGAAGAAGAAGAAGAAGAAAGCAAGCGCACCCCGGAGCCCGTGCCTGTTAGAGGAGGCGCAGGAGCCTCGGTGACACCTTTCAGCTGTGCTAGTTGGCTGCTGCTTAAGGCACACGCGCACACACACACACACACACACACACACACACACACACACACACACACATGCACGCGCACTAAACGGGCTGCAGATGTTAATGCGATGTTTTAGATACGGAGACGGACCCGCTGAGACGCACAATGAGTAACGCACGTCCTGGATGATAATTCAGAGGTGAGGCAGTGTAAACACTGCTGTTTAAACACGGGGGGGGGGGGGGGGGGGCGTGCATAAAATCTTAAAAACAGACAATGTGTTGCTTTCTCACAGATGTGTGCGTTTAAACATTCAGGGTTTTCTGTCGGGACATTTGGATCTTCATTCGTGTTAAATAAAATAGTGACTTGCTTTTGTGTCTGTTTTAATTTACGTTTATTATATAATTATTACATATTTACATACATTTTGATTTAAATAGATTTTTTTTCTTGCACAATTTGACAATATTGTCAGTCTTGGTTTGAGTTACATTTAATTTCCCTATATATTTATATGTTTTAAACACCCTGACTGAGTGCTTGTAACTTGTAACTAAATAACTGATTATTTGTTAAGTGGAAATCCTTCCATCAACACAGGAGCAGCTTTAAATGCCATCTCTTTCTAGCTGTTAGCTTCTAGCTAGCACGTCAAAATGTGAACCGATCGCTGCTGCTGTCCGAAAAAAAACCAACAACTAATTAACACAAATAATTCAGTTCAACGGGAATCTTTTGCAGGTCAGAAACGGGCTTCCATTTCCACAGCGTCGCCCTCGCCGCCGCCAGGCCGAGGGGCCTCTGGGGCCCGGCCGGGCGGATCTAACGACTTCCCCGGTGTCCGACCAGATGTCCTCACTGGGCCGGCTCAGATGGTCCCGGCGAGCGGCGGGGGGGAAGGTCAGAGTCACACGGCGGGTTAAACTGGACCCATCATGGCGCTGGCTCCGGCTGCGGCGCCGGGCGGCGGGGATTATTTCAATTAAGGCTCACGCTGGCTCGACGCGGGATTACAACGGGGTTTAAAGTGGCGGGACACATGTGAACACAGACGGTCCGCTCCCAGGGATTACAGTGTGACAGACAGGAGACGTAATTAGTATTCGTGGACAAACACAAACACATTCACAAAGAAACACCTTTTTCATGCGATTCCACTTAGAACCTGTGCCTTCAATTCAAGTGTCTTCAATCTGAAAATGTGCATATATATTTTAAAACGTTGCAATATCTAAAAGTGGAATAATCCTTTTTTTTTCATTATTCTTGAAAATGAGTCTCTTAGAGACGATATGACCCCGTGACCTTCTTCTTCAAACAGTTGAATTAATCCTTTAACACAGTTTTTCCTTCATGTTTCAGGAAGATGAATATTTATGTCCCCCCCCCCCACAGTACCTGAAGCAGACATCCCCGCCGTGTTTTACACCTCGGATTCGTCGTCTAAAATAACAAAGTTAACATTAAAACATTCGTGTCACATGTTAATCTCCATTGGAAACATATTGAAGTCGATTTAGCCTGGAATAAAGTTAATCTGATAGGTCGGCTGTGACCTCTGACCTCTCCCCGGAGGACACGCAGGGATCAATAACATCGCACGACTCTCAGCTGTAACTCGTCGCTGCGTATTACATCCTGAAATCTGTCAAATGAAGGAGCCGGGGGGGGGGGGGGGATAAACGCTGGTCTCACATGTTGAAAGGTAAAAGCAGAGACTATTAGCCCCCCCCCCCCCCCCCGCGCTGTATGCGGGGCATGATTCCGACATGAATAGCATTAGCGTCTTTAGCATTCACGGCGGCGGCTGCGTCTGGCATTTCACCTGCGGACGCTCCGGATTGATTAAGATGCGTCGGCTCACCCGATTGGCCCTAATTCTCCCCTCTCAGGGAGGGCCACATTCCAGGCGGCGCCCCGGATCAATTAATGGAGCCGTAATGCGTTTCATTTTCATACGAGGCAAAGAGTCTTCGGCGAGAATTCAATACGCTTCTGGCCTGCTTTGCGTTGCGGAACGCGGGGTGTTTGAGACGCGTCGTCGGCAGGGATTCAGAACGCGTTTAAAACCTTCGCCGCCGCCGCCGCTCCCCTCGCCGCCACCGACGCGCACCGGGCCTTCACTCCGACGCCCATCGATTACTGAACCGGGCCAGTCGTGCACTGAAGCCCAAATCGCCAGGAAGGCGCTCAAAAGACACCACCCCGACCCCCGCCCTCCCCGTGCAGCGTCCGGCGAGGATTAATCCGCCGCTGAAAGTAGTCCCCAGCCGGCCGCTAGCGGATCAGCAGATGATTTTCATCTTTTATGTTCCGACATTATTGCGAATCAAAATATTTACTGGCTCCGTGTGTCACGCGGTGCATTTGTGATGGAAATCCCTGCAGCGCGCCGCGCGCCGCGGTGCCCTGACAGGCGTGATCACGCGCCGCGTTGAGGTGGAGCAAGGTGCACACGCCGGCTGTTTGCTCAACGGCACTCTGTTTGAAATATGGATGTGTGGCCGCGCTATACATCATGTTAGCTGACATGTTGCATTAAAATTTATGAACGACTTCATCAAAAAGCACTTTCTGCCAGACAGATTCGCCTTGACGGCGGAGTTACACGGCTGGTTGGAGCCTCAGATAAATGTGTGCGTGCGTGTGTGTGTGTCCGTGGGAAATGACGTGTGTGTGTTTGCAGGAAACATAAAAAAAACACTTTGTGAACTAAAAAGGAAATAAAAGCCAAAATAAAAAAACGGTGATATTAATAATGAACCTGAATAAAGGTTGGATTAGAATGTGCTAATAAACCAGCTTTCCAACACTTTAATTCTGGCGATGGATTAAAAAATAAACAACTCTCCAAATGATCTTGTGAAAGTGAACAAAAGTCAGCAGCAGATCGGCGCGCCGGGTCGTGAAATGATACCTGTCATCTGCCGAGGAGGCGGGATCTCCAGGTCAGGACGCCATCTGCCAGCGCAGCCCTCTCCTGTTCCTGCACACTAGCAGCTGATTGGCTGGAACCGGCCTGCGAGGGGGGTGGGGGGTGGGGGGGACCCAGAGGAGGCCGTCACACGCAAACACAAAAAAGGATTCTAATGCCGGAGTAAAAAAGCACAGAATTGATAAGTCGATGAGTCGGCGCATGGCGCATGGCGGACAGAAGCCATGCGCCGACATCTGTGAGCAACTCGTGTTGCGCGTTGGATGCATGTCACACACACGCTGACAGCTGGCACGCTCCTTCCTCCTCTGAAGCTCGTGGACCTTTGACTCTTCTGACGTTAATCTGCGGCGTGTGAACATTGGTGGGGGGCGGGGGGGGGGTTTAAAGTCAGCGGCGATGCAGCCGAACGGGACGAATGACCCGACCGCCGCCCTGCAACGCATCGAACGCACAGTGCATCCGCTTCTCCCTCCCCCCCCCCCCCTCCCTCGCTAGTTCAGCTGTCTGGTCAATGGGACCGGGGCAAGTAGCCAAGCATGTACAGCCAAACCGCCCCCCCCCACCCCCCATCCAGACGGCCTCCTGTTCAGCTGCGCCGCTCGCCGCAGGTTCCAGCCAGGTCAGATGTTCAACACGAGCGTCAACATGTTGCACCCCCCCCCTCTGTCACGGATCCCCCGCCCACACGAGGCCAGTGGCTGACATTTGGACTCTGATTGCACCGTATAGGGGCTCCACCGTGTCCGCAAACAGAGAAACACACACACACACACAGGTGCATCCAAGCCAAAGGTGCAGCGCTAGCCGCCCCGCTAGCCACCGCCCAGGTGCAGAGCAGATAGGGTTGCAGCGCGTAAAAGGGCTAATTCCGGCGCGGCTGTGGGAACGCCAGCTGCCCCCGTGTTTCTCAGATTGCGAAAGTGTTTTGGATTTGCGGCGCCAACAGAAGGACTCGACATGCAAGAGCGACAGCAGCTCGTTTCCTGTGTCTTCCCACGTCAATAAAATAACCGCTCGGCACCGTGGCGAAAACCTAACTTCTGCTCCGCAGCCCCCCCCCGCCCTCCCCCCCCCCAGCGCCTGATAAGACGATGCCGAGTGTGTTTGAGCTTCATCAAAGCGGGGCGACTCGAGCAGAAAATATGCATATGTTTGACCATTAAAGCCTCCCACAATATTGACTCTACTTTTCCTTTAGAAAGTCAAACGGTTTTGCTGCATTTCTGCTCAAAGTATTCAACCTTTGAACCTGTTTCTGCAAACGAGAGCGTTGGCAGTTTTGAGTCGTAACGAGCCGAACTTTCCACACGGAGAGGAAACCTTTAAACCTCCGCGAGCGCCTTTGTTGGGATGAACGTTTATTAGGTTCAGCACACGCAGCCGCTCGGGGTTAAAGTGGCTGCTCCCGGTCCAATCAGAAGTTTTATTTGGTGGGAAAAGAAAGTTGTCTAAAATACCAAATGTATTTACAATATTTGCCATCTTAAATCCTTTAAAAATCGTTTTTCTTTGTACCTTATATAACATGAATTTAGTCAGTATCTTACAAGTTTAATTGTAACTTTCTATTCCCATATTGAATGTAATAATGTGATATTTAAGACCTGGCGGTAACGAGTCGACATCGTTCACCGCCGTGGTCGCGCATCCACGTGGTTTCTCCCGCGGGCAGATGTTCGGGCCGTCGGGGCGCCGATGGACCCGGCGAGACGAGAGCGGAGCGTTTGGACGCCGGCCGACCCGAGGACGGGTAGAGGCCGCGTGGGGGGCGGCTCGACCGGAAGGTTTGGGCTGCAGACGGATGGATGTGGACTGAGATCAGCAGAATGGCATCTGCTTGGTACACACACACACACACACACGCGCACACACACACACACACACACACACACACACACACACACACACACACACACACACACACACACGCACACACACACACGGGGGAGGTATTAGCATTCAGAGCAGCTTTTCAGCGCTTTTGCAGCAAAGGCAGCCAACTAAATACTTTCACCTGTCGGATGCGTTTAGTATCTTTAAAAGTAGTAAAGAAGAAATAAATATTGTTAAAAAACATCCAGATAAGTGGAGAGGAAATTATTGGAATGAAATGTAACAAAGAACACGTCAAATGCTATATATATATATATATAATGTACATATCTTTGTTTATATTTGATGTAATGACATTGACATTGAAAATGTCTTTAGGTGATTAAATGGATAATCGACATTGTTGTTTTCTACTTATGGGGCCACTATAACAAACTATCATTAAATATAACAATGAGGGCTTTTTGTGAAGACGTAGAAGCTGGACCGGGCAGTACGAGGTTCTGACAGCTGACCTCCAGCCGGAGCTTCTGGCTCACCTGAGGGACTTCAGGTGCTTATTCGTCTCCACCAATCAGAGACGCCCCGCCCCGCCCTCTTGGACCTCCGTCAACGGGGCGACTCTCGGCTCGTGTGAAACGTTGCTGGCAGTCCCCGCCGCTCACATTCATTCCCCACATTAACCACCCCCCCCCCCACACCCCCTCACACACACTCGGTTTGCTCCCCCGGCGATGCAGGCGGCACAATAGTCTCAGTGAGCTGACGATTAAAGCCATAAAAGCGACACGGGGAATCTCGCTGCTAGATACCAGCGCATCGGAGGGCAAAACATTCACGCCGTGCCAGGGACTTCAGCGGGAGCCCCCGCTATCTGATTGGTGATCTTTTGTTCTGCCGTCGCCCCTCGATTCGGGGGGTTGGGAGGAGGGGAGGAGGGGGGAGGAGGGGAAGGAGACGCGGCCCAATCAGATTACGGAGGGGGAGGCAGAGCGAGACAATCGCCGCCTTCCATTCGCTGTCCGTCTTCTCCCGAGGCCGCCGGGGGGGGGGGGGGGGGGGGGGGAGTCAAGGCGAAGCGTCTCCATCTTCAGCACCCCCCCCCTTTCCCTCGGGCAGATTGGGTTCGCACAGTAGTGCTCAGACACTAAAGCTGGATTAAGTTCAAACTTGAGCACAATCAGATGTTCTCGTGAGCCCCCCCCCCCCCCCCCGGGTTTTAATCTGAAACTACAGCCACTGTCACCAGTGACAGGTAATCTGAGGGAACCATTAAGAACACACACAGGCGCCCACAAGCCGACGTTAAGTCCCTCTGCACCAAATAAGACCTTGTTTGGGGAGATAATCTGCACGGATTGCATCTTTAGAAAGGGGCAGATTACAGATCTGAGCCCTTTTCTTGAAGGATGTTTGCTAAAAGAATGACGTGTTTGCTCAAACTTTAGAAGTAATAAACTTTACATGAGCTCTGCTTCGTCTGGGCCTGTTTTTTTGTTGCATTTGTCCCTTTAGCTGCAGCATTGTGCGCATTACGGCGCCCGAGGACACACCCCAGGAACAGGAGGATGATCTCAAATGCAATTCAAGACTAAATAAGCTGGCATTTGTGCGTTCTGGATGTGTGAGATCTTGAGAGATGAACTCTGGTGACCTGCAGATTGACCGTCGGCTCAAAGGCAACAACGGCCCCTGTGTGATGGCCGATCAGTTGTTGCCGTGACGACGTCTTCTGACTTCTGGCACTGGTCTCTTCTGGTCCCGGCTTCACTTGTGGGGGAAACTGGACTCCAGGTAGGACGATAAACTCCTCGTGTCCTCTTCTCAGCATATTAATGGAATAAGATCATGACGTTAAATACTTACAGCATCATCACGGTCATTGTTCACATGTTAAGTGTAGATCATACATGATGGACTGTGTATTGTGATTATTTGTGTGTAAAATGTCACGGATCATTATCTAGTATATTTATTGTGTAATATATACTGTACAGTCTCATTGGTCTGAAAGTCATATGATAATGATCCATTAACTGTAATGTGTTTCATTGCGTGATTTAAATGAATTGATGACAGAGTGAATAAAACTCCCAGAATGTTTGTACGTATTGTACATATTATTTTTATTTTTATTATAGCATGTTGTTCTAATGCAGATATGGATGTGAACGTGTGTTATTGTTCTGCACTGTGAATACTATATATATATATATATACACATGTGTGTGATTTCATATGATCATAGTATATGGAATAAATGGCGATCATTAAAGATCCTTAAAGTTGTCACTTTAAATGAATATTTAAATAAAACCCATGTGTAATATCTTGAGATGTTTCTTCTGATTAAACAGTGATTGTTTTTGGACGATTCTGATGGTAACAGAGTTAATAGTTAATTAAAGCGCTGCAGTGGTTTTGTTTGGGAAATCCTTATGTGAAACTAATGCGTTACTGTGTGAATATCTTTATCAAAAATAATTAAGAAATCCTCAAATATTCCTCTGACGCAGCCACATTTACAATTTAAAGGTCAAACAGTAGAATAAAAGGTAAAAAAGGTAAACATTTAGTATTTTTGAAAAGACAGCATTTGATCCATTGGTTACTAACTAGTGTTTAAAAAAATTAAACTAAATCATTAAACCAAATATAGCAGTATTTTGTGAGTGTCTCCTCTTTTGAATGCAAAAACATTGTAATTATTGTAAAATATTTCAGCGGCATCACAATACGCAGACGCTCCAGATAATATGATATAATACTCAACCCATAAATAATCAGAGGCCCTCCGTCTGTGAACTGAGAAACAACATTGACACAAGTGAGAAGGAGATTCAACAACTTCTCTATTTGTGCGTTTGTAGCGGCAGAAAAACGTTTAGACTGAATATATATATATATATATATATTTTTATATATTTCCAAAATGAGGAGCCAAGTTTCCAAAGTTATCATATTAAAAAACGGGCGGAATAAAGAGAATAAATAATTATGCGGCATGAAAAACACAATTCTTTATAAGGACTTTAGTTTTAATGAGTCTGCTACATAGAAACGCATCATGCGAGTTATTGTGCATGAACGTGCGCTGATATTATTGCATTTATTCTGACAATACGCTCTGTGCACATGCATCATATTTTGGTTTAATTTAAACAATAAAAAAAACATTCATGGATGTTTTAGAATAGAAAGTTTTAAAATGTACTTCAATAAAAGAAGAGTTGCACAACAATCTATATATTAGACTTAAATAAATATCAATTAGTCACACTTTCTTCCCCAGAATATTCTCCTCATTAAGGAAGGAGTGCTTTGATATTTAAGAGCATCAGGACACAAAAACTCTCCTGTGAAACCACACTGGTGAAATTATTCAAGAGTTGGAAGCACTTTAAAGCCGCAGCGCAACAGAGGAACGCTTTACTCATTCATCGCCGCGTAAAATATATAAGTCGACCAAAAACAAGAAAGCGTCTGTTTTTGGCGTTGCCATGGCGCCAGTGAAGCCTCCGCGGCTCGCGCCGCGCCGCAGACGACCCGCAGCGGGGAGAAGGGAGGCCTTTTAAACTGTAGGGTGCAGCAGTCGTCTTCCAAACAGGGCGCGCTGCGAGCAGAGAGCGGCCAGGAGCTGCAGGAGGGGGGGGGGGGTGATTACAGGCTACACGCCGAGGCCCCGCCCTCCTTCACATCACTCCGTGGAACGCAGGAATATTACATAGAGGTTGGTTTTTTTTAACCCGGCGGAGGGAATCCAGACACACACACTCACACACACACACACACACACACACACACGCACACACACACACTCACACACACGCACACACACACACACACGCACGCACACGTCTGACAGGCCTCTTGACCACTGAAGCTGCGGCGACTATGCCTTTAACTCGCCGACGCACGGCGTCACAGACCAGCGGCCAATCACGGCGCATCGGCAAAGCGTCACATCGTGGAACAATAAAGTCTCTCCAGCGGCTGCTTCAAAATTGTGCGTCTGCTGTGCGTTGTTGCGCGTTCGTGACCTCTTCCATTTGTAGTTTTTGTTTGAGTCACTTTTTTGTTCCTTTTGCTACTTTTGCTTCAAAGGAGAAGACGTCTCCGCAGATAAAATGCATAAATACACACTCGTGCTCCAGAGGCAGTAAAGGAAAAACACTTTATGGAGATCCACATGGCTTCAATTTTTAAGATCTGTCATTAAATGTAGGGCGGGGGAGGGGAGGGGGGGGGGGCTACGGTTTTCACCACACTCACTAGATCCCTCAAAGAGCTGCACTCCGGATTGTTGAGGCTGTGGAGGGTTAACGAATGTCAATCAAAGATTATTTACTTAAACCCCCAAAACGCCAAAAGTGAGTCACTCTTGACCAGGATGAGAAAAGAGGCGGGAGATAAAGTTCTGGTTGATTGATTGACGGACGGATCCAGCCGTGGTGTCGAAGCGTCTCCGAGCAGAAACACACGCGACGTTTGTGCTGCTGTTTGCGTTGTGACGTTAACGCGGAGCATCAAAGAGCCGACTCACATCACATCAGCATCGGGATCCATCAAATGTTCTGAAAGGTTCAACGTGCAGCTCGGCCAACAGTTACGTCAAACTATCTTTATTTGCATTTTCAAATTAGAATGAATTAAAATGTAATTTAAATAAAAAGCTTCAGCTTGCAAGTTTACATTATTTGTAGTTTTCGTGTTTCTTCCTTTTAAACATTAAGCAGTTTTTTATACATCAGGTTCTTTTCTTATTTATTTATTGTTCCCTTGGTCACCAGCTTCACGTTGGTGTTTCCTGGTTACGATGTTCACAGTTTCTCCAGTGATCCTTTGCAAGAAGCTTGTTTAATACGTTACAATAACAAGAAAAAAGGTTAAACTGTTTTCTACTTCATTTCTTTTAAAACCCTTTCAAACCCGCTGTGGTAAAATAAAGATAAACACCCATGGATTCATGGTTTGAAATGAATGATGGGCCCTTGTCATCCAGCACACACACATGTGGGAAATGAAATTTCAATTTGATTGAATGCTTTCAATTTAGCGTCCTGCCTGCATTTGTGCGCCCGAAGGCGCACGCCACATATGAGCCGCATCCCTTTTCCTGCTCTTACCTTCGTCGTCTTCTCGCTCAGTGGAAGGCGCGCAGCGTTCCCTCGGTGGACGTGGACGTCCACGCCGGCTGTCACATGAGGAAGACGCATTAGTAAATAACAGCGGGTTGAAAAGGCCCCGTCAAATGCACTTCGCTGACGTTTATTTATCACTTTTTAGCGGCGGGCCAATGAAACGGTGCCTTTGAAATAAAGCCGGTCGTGATTCATGTCTCTGCTGCGTCAGTCTTACATTAATATTATGACCGTATCCATCATGTCGGCCATCTATAATGAACACATGCTGTAAAACACTATTTGGCGGCGGGTGGCGGCGCGCTGCCTTCCCACCGGCGGGAGTCACTTCCTGTTCCTCGCATTCACGCGCACACCTGAACGCAGAGCGGCGAGGGGTCCTCTGCCCGGCGATCGCGGCGCGGCGTTGGAGCAGCTGGGCCACGTTCACACCTCGTGACCCCCTCACTTCATGCATGAATGTCCGTGAAAACTTTCAGTTCAGGTGAGTTAAAGAGGCAAAAAGGATCAAATTGGAGCGTTTCTGTGGGAGCGAGGAGAAGAAAAGGGCCTCCAGGTGAAGTCAGACCCAGAGAGGTCAATGAAAACCAACCGAATAATCCAATTATGAGCCAAATCCCACCTTCTCCACGTCTAACACCAACCTCTAACCCCCCCCCCCCCCCCCCGACTGCTTGGCTCCCAAAATGCACCGTTTCAAAAAATGCTAATCTCCTAAATGTGTTTTGCCGTGTGATAGAGGGGCATAAACCCCCCCCCCCCCCACACTCACTTTCATTTGCCCTCTCGGCCCGTTATTACAAACAGCCTTGTTCTGTATGCAAAGATACCTCTGACTCGTCTCTGCGGCTAATGCAACAAATGAGAAACGGCCATGCGGGCCTGGGGAAACCATCAGGCCACTGAGATGTCTGAGCATAAGCCTCGCCTCTAAGAAGAGCGTGCTGATTCTCCACGGCCCAGTACCGACCGGCCGTTTGATCTACGCGTCCCCCCCCCGCCTCGCCGCCATGCACACCCAGTGTTTGGGCTTAACTTGTTAGTTCTGCTTCTGGAGGAGCCCGGCGATGCCCCCGAGAAGTTATGGCTGCGATGGGCCGCTGCGATGGAGCGACAGTCGGCGGGCTGATGGAGCTGTGTGGAGCGGACTCTGTCGTGTTCACGCGTGTTTACATGGCGCGGAGCCTGCAAATCAACAGGAACACACTCCTCGGGGCGCAACAATTCACTTTCAGACGGAAGCGAAGACGGATTCCCGTTGAGCCCGATGGATCTCACTTGTATTTCTTCACACAGCTCGGTTCCTTTCATACCTGCACAGAGCTACCAGACCCATGCGTGTGCCTCTGACCCGACGCATGGCTGAACCGGCGAGGTGCAGCCGGTAATGGAATGGCTTCGTAAAAAGGGAGACGCAGCGCCGCTGGTGTCAGAGTCACAGACGTGGACGTGTCACCGATCTCAGGCGTCTCCTTCCGATGGAAGACCGTCTCCGCCGAGGCTCCGAGAGCAAAAGTCACCGCGCCGGAGAAAATTCGCTTGTTTACTAAAATGGCTGAACTGCGAAACCTAATTACTGTGAACTAGGGCAGGAATATGCTACGGAGAAGAGAATACAGGCATATCTACCCCCCCCCCCACCCCCCTATAAAAGCAGTGCATAATCTCTCTGCACCTTTGCATAAACTCCCCACAGGCTTCCTGCCCATCTGCAGACGCTTAATCAAATCACCTGATGAGAGTTGCGCAGTCTGGCTGCGATAAAGAGGAAGGCTTCTATTAATAGATGGTTTGACTTGTGGTCTGCAGATGACAGGAAGAGGAGCCTGTCACAAGGAATGCTTTTGTTATTCTCCATCCAGGGAGGAAATGAATTTCTTGTGATTCTTCAGAAACGCTGCCCGTAGGCGCTTCAAGGGGGGAGGGAAATAGTCCAGGAGTGTCGGTTGATGGCGAGGAGACGGGCTGGCGTTGAAGGAGCTTCGCAGAGGCCCGCACGTCTTTGTGTAGTCCCAAGAACGTCCTCATTTGATGCTCCCGCTGGAGAGCGATGACGACGTCTCTGAAACGCATCCCTTCAAGCGACATCTCCTCCACCACGTGGAGCTGGAGGCAGGCGGGTTCACAAGTCCTTCTGGTGGAGGTTTGATCCCAGCCGCGAGGAGCCGCTCTCAAAGCCACTCTGACGGAGAACTCGGGGTCTCCTTCACCCGGATGTCTCCAGCGGGGGACGGGGACGGAGCAGGGCGGGGCTGCAGAGGCCATCAGCGTGATAATAAAACATGTCCGAGACCATGTGGTCTATGTGAGGACGGCCAGTTCCGCCAGCTCTTATTGGTGCAGTCGGGTTTGGCTGCGGCTCTCCTTGTTCTTGGAACCGGTATCAAATGGCACATGAACGCTATAATCGGAGCAATTTTCCAAACATCTTCAACTTCCACCGCACACAGAAACGGATCCAGGAGTGCGGCAAACGAAAAACCGGGCCGCGTGTCAACTCCCGATTCCAAGCGTTAATGATCTAGATCAAAAGGAGCCGCACAGAAGACTGGCTTTTGTGTTTTCAGAGTCCTTTTCAAACGCCGCCTTTGAAGGTTGACTGCGTGCCCAGAAACGGGTTTGATTAGACAGGTATGTGGGAAGGCTGAACACGCTGAAGACACTAATTACTACAGAACGCTCTGCGGTGTGGGACGCTGGATGAAGATGTGGAGGGAAGGCTGCCGGGCGCCGGCAGAAAGTCCTCCTTTGAATCCGAGCTGATCCAACAGGAACGATCCAGATCATTTCATATGGGAAGGTTTCTTGTGCCCCGGACTGGAGGCGGGACGTTCCTTTCACTTTGAAAGATAACGTTCAGGGCGCTTTTTGGACCACGGACCTGCTGCTGCAGTACAGAGGATCCCCAGAGTTGTCTCATGTCCCTTCCATTGGACTCCCTCAGATAGAAGTTCTCCATTGAAGGAGGCTAGCTTTGGCTTCTTTGAAGCATTGACGCAGTCTGCCGTCGACGTCCCGCACGAGGCCACACGCACGCATGCATTCAGAAGCATGCGCATCCGCAGCTCAGAGCCGACTGGATTCAAGCAGCTCGTAGGTGAGTCGCTCCCTCCGGCCGCCCTCGGCGTTTGACTTTGTTTCGGGTCCCTCCTCGCGCGGCCTTCTCCGCTGTGATGTGGACCGAGAACGCTTCTGACACATCTCCGGCAACGCGCTTGTAATTCGTCCCCCGGGCGGCGGTTATGACGCGCGCTGACACCGAGGTCTGACAGCATGACTTCTTTCCTCCTCTGGCCACAGGAGCAGCAGCAGCAGCTTCCAGACCAGAGGAGGTTTCGGGGGTGTCTTACAGTGGCGTCGTCGTTCCCCCCCCTTTTGGGACATCGGTTCGAATTAACGCCACCGCCGCCTGACTCTTAAGGCAACGCCGCTGACAGCTCACACACACCAGGTGCTTCCGTCTGCGCCGAGGTGCCCGTGACACCTACCTGTTTTTTAGCCCCCGACCTGTCATGGGAGCCAGATTTAATTAACGTAATGATCAAAGCAGGAAGAGCGAGTTTAGCCCCGAGGTCCCGGCGTTGCTAATTATTTAGCATTAAGGTAGACGGCGCTTACATGACTACTTCAAAGATTTGATTGGGGTTTGCAAAGCGCTGGGGGGGGGGTGGGGGGGTGACATGTAAACATCAGTGTGGATGAAGCGTCTCGCGCTCAGGTAACCTCTCTTTATCCTCTCTGACAGCGCCTGCTCACAACAAACATCAGCTGTGTCAATTTAAACGAAGGGACGTGGGGGCGAGTTCAGGACGCCGTGACGGGGGGGGGGTTGCGTTCTTTTAGGCTCCGAGAGGAGAAGCTGAGTACCCTGACGGTTTTAAGGTGACCCCCGAAAGGGAACAGCACGCCGCTGCCATCACGGCCCGCGGATGGACCATGAAGGATTTTTAATTATTATTATTTAAATGATTTGCTTTTATTATCATCCTACATTTATTTATTATTTATTGTTTCAAAAGGGAAAAAACACTCATTCTACGTCAATGTTAAGTACAATTTGTCCTCCCATGTGGTGCCAAGAAGTGGATTTAATTGTTCCTGTGGGGCCGCTGCAGATGAAGTTCTCCTTTTGGTTGAATTCCTTCTTTTGGACGCCGTGTGGTTGCGTCTCACAGAAAACTCCTCTGAACCAAACAGAACGCATCTTAGCGGAGGCCAACGGACGCGCGCCAGAAACCACCGTTTCCGCCGCTGCCAAGAACAACAACAACAACAAAAAAACGGTTTCTCTTCTACGACAGTTTCCACTATTCTCCTCGTTTTGGACGCCATCGCGCCCCATTTGCATAAAACAAATGGCGGCTTGTCGTCCGTTGCAGGCCCCCCCCCCCCCACGTGCCAGCGGCGCGGCTGCAGTCCCGTTGGCGGCCACTAGAGTTTCACATTAACTCGCCAACACATTTCTTCGGTCTCTCCAGCATTTCCTTCTTGTCCACGGAGGCCTGTCCCAATGATGCGATTATATTTTGCCATCTCGTGTCACTTCATCGGGTGGTCAGGTGTCTGTTTCACGGAGCGCGCCACGTCTCATCAGGGGTTATCGGGGGGAAAAAGCCCCTTCGCCTGCGGGGGCGTCTTCTGCTCAAGTTCATCTTCCATTAATGGGGGAAGACAAGTCACTTGAATCCGACCATGTGCCTCTCTCCGCATCAAAAGACAAAAGACTGTCTTCATGCGTTGGTCGGTATCCGTGGCGGCCGCAGTGACACGATTAATGGATGCGGAGATTTGCGGCTGTACGGTGGCACATTCATGGGATTTCAAGGATTTTAAGGGGATGACCATTGGCCATTTCCAACACGCTGCCTACACTGAGGGCCCATTCAGCTCGAGGAGCCATGTAATTATGAGTTAAATGAGTTCTGCTGTTTGCGTCCTCATTGGCTGAGTTAAAGCAGGCCTCCAGCCGCAAGCGTAGCCGGGCCTTCCCCCCCTTGGAAGAGACAAGAAAAGAACAGCCATCAGACACAGGCCTCTCATTGAATCATGTGAACTGAGAGAGGGGGGGGGGGGACTTTCTGATAGCCCCCGTCCCGCTGCACAGAGACGCAGAGACAAAAGGCCTCACTGTCTGCGACTTACCTCCAGGCGCTGCCAAATAAAAAAGTAAAAAAGAAAGAAGGAAAGAGGCGACCTCCTGGTTTTGGGACCTGAGCGGTTTGCCTCATTGTCCCCCCCCCCCCTCCGTCCCCCCTTCCCCCCGGTAACCTGTTCGCAGGCAGCTGGTGACCACCTGTGGAGCAAGTCACATTAGGGAAGGGTTCCCACTGTTTCTGTTTATTGTCTGCGGGTTCTTGTGTGTGGCATTGTGCTGCTGCGTGGTGGCGGCGGCGGTGGCGGTGGAGGTGGGTCCACCGGCGGGGGCCATCATGCCCCCCCCCCCCCCCCCCTGGAGGATCTGTTTTTGTTGCTTTCCCCCATTCACAGTACAATGGCGATTACGCCGGCGGACTTCTTGGTCTCCTTTTGTCTGATCGGCCTCTGTGACGGAGCGTTAAGCAAAAACACCCCCACCCCCCCCCCCCAAAGGACTTTGGGCTGTAAACACCAAGTGACTTGCGTGACTATTTTTTAATCTTAAAAAAAAAGAAAAAAAAGAGAGAGATGGAAATGAGAGATGACCTCTGTCCGTTTTCCCTCAAATTATCCAATTTAGGCTTCATGAGCCCCCGGAGCCTGGGAGCCTGGAATCCCCTTTTCATCCAAACAAGACGAGCTGTTGTTCCCCGCCGCCTCCATTCAGCACACAGATAGAAAACAGATATTAATCATCATTTGGACACACCGAGGGGGGGGGGGGAAACCTATAACAGCGACGTACGGGTCACAACCGAATGAGTCAGTGTTGCCAAACACGGCGGCTCTTTGTGTCCATTTCCTGCTCCCAGGAATGTGGAGCGTCTTGTGACTCGAGGTGAATGACATCACTGGTCCGGCTCACGCTGGCGTTCTGACACAGGGGCACCTTGTGCTCCTCCGCCTCAAAGAATACCTCCTTTTCTCCTCCTCTGGGGCAGCTGCCTGCGTACCAAGGGGGGGGGGGGTGGGGATGACACTCCCGTCTTGTGATGAATGGCGCTTGACCCCGGGAAGCCGCACGCTCGCACGCCAGACCGGGGGGGGGGGATGGCGCGCACACACTCGCTTACAAACGGGGGAAAAGGTGCCGCAAATGAAGATTAAATATTTGTTGATCAACCGCCACTCTGCCGCGGCGCGTCTCACCAAGAGCCCCCCCTTTTGTTGCATGATTAATTACTGCGAGCAACAGTTACGGCGGGATTAACAATTAGCTGGACCTGTCAAACAGTCGGTGGAAGGCGGCAGACTAATTGAGCGGCTGGTCGGCCTTTGTGTCCCCGGGAACGGGCCGAAGGAAGCGAAGGACGCTCCTCCAGCCTTTCATCTGCATCGCGGCCCTGATGGCGAGGGCCGGCTAATTCGAACTTTGCAAAGTTACCTTCACGGTGCGCGTTCCGGGTTCTGAGGCTGCGAGGAGCTGCACGGGTCGTCTCTACCAAAAGTATCTTAAACTATGGCCGTGTACTCTGACCCTCATGAAGGTTTGTATCAGAGATGGATACAAACAAGCTTTAATGGCAATTTATCTAATAATAAACATTTCATTTTTTGCATCTCTTTATTTTGAATATTCTTGCATTTACATTTAAATTAAAATATGAATATTTTTTGCTTGAGTCAAAAGTTTTCACTTATTTAATAAAGTGAATTATTTTATTATTATTTGTAAATTCTAAATGAATGGCACAATATTGAGTATATCAGTAAATATATTAGTCAGTGCACATTAAACGTGATGGGAATGGTCATAGTAGCATCCTGGTGACCTCCACACTGATTAACTAGCCATGACTAGAGGGCATTAACATTTGGATATTATGGAGCTTTCAGGTAATTATTGATATGTATTGATGATGTAGAGGTAAATATTAAATAGCCTGGTATCGTTTGGACTTTTTGGGGTCTGACTAAACGCCGTCGGTGATCCCCGAATCAAAGACGTCTGATCGCCATCACAAACAAAGGCAGCAGAGATCAAACCCGCCGCGACAAAGACAAAAACGGGCCAAAAAGTTCCACGCGAGCCAAGTTCTGGGCAGCGGAGGAACCTGCGTAGGGCGCACAAGCCGAGTGGCGTCCTCAAAGGCCTCCTCCCGCCCCCCCCCCCCCCCCCCCCCTCTCCCCCTCATGGGAAGAACCCCAGAGGAACAGCTGCAGCGGCGAGCCGTGGCTCCTCATGAAAGCTTTTGCCCCGAGGCCAACGACTCGCTGGTGAAGAAAGTCAATTGTCTCCAGCGGCTGAAAGGCGAGGAGCTCGGGAGGAGCTGGACATGGAGCTGCACATGGAGCTGCACATGGAGCTGCACATGGAGCTGCACCGCGGTGCGTGGGACACGTCAAAACATTTCACACTTCAGCGTTAGGAAATAAAGAAAAATTAAAAAAGGCCCTCACTTTTTTTCCCTTCTTCTTCTTCTCCCCCCTAGTTGAAAGGGGGGAGGTTTTTGTTTATCCTCCCACCGCCGAGCCGTCACACTCCCATCAGCCCCCCCCCCCCCCCCCAACGTCATTGTCCGAGGCCCCGAGAGTTCAAAGAGGAGCCGCTCAGCGTGACGCCGACACCACGTGACGAAATTAGCAGTCGTCGCTGAGCAGGTTTCAATCAAAGAGTCCGAGCCAAGGCCACGTTGTGTCTCCTCTCATTGAGCCGTCCCTCAGCCAGGTGGTCCCACTGAGAGCCACAGACCTGGCCCAGGGCGGCGACAACGCCACGCCCCTAAAGTCAAGCGGCGGCGACTCCCCCCCCCCCGCGGCTTCTTCTGGTTTGATGCCCCGCCTCCACCAGGCGTGGTCCGAGGTGAACAGACGCGTGTTCTGAGTCTCACCTTCCAACAAAGCATTAGTGTTTCTAAGCGTGTTGAAGTTAGATGAAATCCAACCAGTTTGGATTCTGTGTCTAGTTTTGGTGAATCGGTCACGTTGGAAGCCATTGTTTTTAGATGCGAGTGTTGTACCTGCAGCTTCCACACGCCGCAGCATGGTGGAACCATCCTCTGATGCACAATGTGCGACTGCTGCTCCGTTAACGACACTGAGGCGTCACACTGTGTGTGTGTGTGTGTGTGTGTGTGTGTGGGGGGGGGGTGATGCATGGGTTTATTTGCCTGTGTTGTTTCGCCTGCAGGCCTGTCTCCTGAGCCCCCCCTCGCCCCCACACCCACACAGACATACCTACAACGGATGGCTTTGAATCACTGGCAACACCCTGCTGCTAATTTATTTGCGCTGAGCATTATGGGAATTAATGTACCTGACATTCAATGACAACAGCCGGCGCTTTGTGGCACTTTTTTACACTTCAACACATTCCTGCAGCGCACACGGCTGTCTATTGAACAGCGTCCATGTTCCCACCTAGCTGAGAACAACACACACACACACACACACACACACACACACACACACACACACACACACACACACACACACACACACACACACACACACACACACACACACACACACACACGGGAGGCTCTGAACCTCTGGGTGCAGGAGGCTGATGATAGTAGCAAAACATTAACATAATAATTAGTGTCTTGTAATTGTTTCATTAAAACCAGTTGTTCCATTTCTCCTCTTGTTCTCCCAGAAGACGCCAGTCGCGGTTTGGACGCCAGCCAGAGGGAGGGTCGGGTCCACGCTTGTGCCCGCCGCTCAAGATGTTCGCTCGCCGCCTCGGAGGCCGTCTGCGGCGCCCACTTTGGCCACCAAAAAAAGAAGAAGAAAAAGAAGCACAAATACAGAGACACAGCGGCCCTCATTAGCATGTTAAAGAGGATTTGTGTCCCTTGGCGTTCGGTACCTGCCAGTCTCTTCCTGGGAGGCCGTTAACATTCAAACGACGAGGCCTTTGTGGCTCCGTGTTTGTGTGGGAATGTACAAAGCTGGCGAGCGGCTGCTCTCAGGTCAGATCCTCGTTGATGTGAGGAATGTGAGCGTGGGGAACTCACTGGCCCATCCGAAAGCTCTCAGTCGTATCTCGCGCACTTCCTCGTCATCGTCATGGCGATGCTGGACACGGAGGAGTCAGAGTCAAAGTTCTGCATTCGTGGTCCAAGATCGACTTGAATTACAGAAATGTAAAAAAACTTTCACGGAGATCTACAAATACATCAATGAAAACAGGAAGTTGCCCTTTCAGCATAAAACAGCCGTTAGTCAGCACAGCTCTGTGACCTCAGAAAACCAATTCATCAATAAGTGGAAGCAGAAGACTCCACTTTGCTAATTCACTGAATACTGTATTAAAGTCATTCTGAGAAATCATCATTTGGGCACAGGTTACCATGGCTACCAGTCTCCAACCAGCAAAGACGTGCTGCCCAAAAAACTGTTTAGTCACACGCATACGTACAAGTACACGTACTGAGTGTTGAGCACAGGTCACGTGCACTCAAATTATTTATTGTTTCAACACATCTAAAAAACAGCTGACAGCTTCGCCAATCCAGCCTCCGTTTTCCCCACAGTGGTTTTGGGTCCCTGAACATCCGTGTTCAGACAGATGTCCCTCTCTCACACACACACACACACACACACACACACACACACACACACACACACACACACACACACACACACACACACACACACACACACACACACACACACACACACACTTTAGATGCTGCTGCTGCTGTTGTTGGTCTGCAGCTGCGTGCTCTCCATCTCTGCTCTCAGTGAGCCAATGAGAGGTGTGTGTGTGTGTGTGTGTGTGTGTGTGTGTGACAGGCCGTGTCACAGCACCACATACTTAGATACCACCGGCGGGGATTTGACATTTAGTGCTTTTTGACAAACTTCTGACGGCCGTCTCCCGCAGATCATTATCAAAGCATTTCTGTCTCTATAATCAAGACGAATGCTTCCAGGATGGTTCTGTGGAGCAGCGAGGGAGGGGGGGCTGGGATGAGGGGGGGCTCCATCACTTGGGCGTGCTTAACACATACATTTCCATTTTCCTAAAGACAGATTTGTTGGCAGCGCGGATATAAAGCGACACCCCGATGCTGACAATGTTCCTGTCGACTTATTGAATCTACGGCAGAAAAAAGGGGGGCAATCTAAAACATTGATAAATAAATCCGGGAGATATGAATATGTTTGTTTGTTTGTTTGTGCTGGGTGTCGATTTAATCCCTGCTTGCCTTAGAAATCTCCCCAAAGACTGATTGGTGTCGCGCACCGCAATTAACTCCGCCAGCGCCGTCTATAAATCAACTTCCTGAACCCGGCGTGGAGGAGATGATGTTTGGGAAATTAGCACCATCCGCCGCTTGGGTTTCAGGGGGGAGGAGAGCACGGGTGGAGAGGTGGGGGGGGGGGGGGGGGGATGGGGGGGCGTTTTCAAAAATAGCCGCCTCCTATGATAGAAAACAACTTTCAGAAAATCACGTTCATTCTTCAGCGCGCCGCGGGGGGTGGGGCGGGGGGGTTCATCTTCTTGACATCTTGAGTGGCGAGATCGCGTTTCTTCCCCCATCTGAAGCGATGGCTTGTTTGGTTGCACTTGAAGCGACGGCGGCGTCATGAGCCATGAGCCGCCGTCGCGGAGGCGGAGCATCAAGGTCCATCATCGCCCCGCTCGCCATCCGACACTCGGATTAAGAGGAACGCACTCATGCGCCCACGCGGTCCGACAAGAGTCATCGTTCCACTGAGGAATCTCTTATTGCTTTACTTATTCATGTCTGCTTTGCAAACCCTTGTGTTTTGCTTCCTCCAATATATACAGTGTGTGTGTGTGTGTGTGTGTGTGTGTGTGTGTGTGTGTGTGGAGCCGATGGTGCTAATCCTGTTTACTTCCCTTTTCCTCCCTATTTTAAATATACCTTCTACGTTCCTCCAACCTCAAGGCGGCCCCCTTTGGCCCCGGCGATCCAGCGCACACACACACACACAGACACACACACACACACACACACACGCACACCAGAACAAAGGGAGTCCCCACACATATTGGATTCCCTCTCTGAATATACAAAATGCAGAAGCAGTGGAGGCCACGCAGAGAAATTACCAGAACTATCTGGGCCATTGACAGGCCTCCCCTGTGGTCAAATGGGCCTCGGCTGGGTTTGGTAAGCCCCCCCCGCACCCCCTTCCTGCTCTGGATTCTGTGGCTCTCCGTAGATAACCAGGGGGGGGTTAGGGGGCACTCGGGCGAGCTTTTGGAATCGGGTTTGGGGGAATTCGGACGTGTGACTGTTGTGCTTCCTTCTTCCAAATGTCTCACGTTAAAGAAGCTTTCTTGGCCCAGAGGAGCAGAATGGTGGGGGGGGGGAGGGAGCTGGGGGGGGGGGGGGGGCATCTTTGATGCGTAGCGATGGCTTAAAGTCCACCTGCTGAGATCTGTGGCTTTCAACTTGTTGTTCCAGGTCTTCACAGGAATAAACACGACTCGATACGTCTGGTTCTCTCACGGGAACCCGGTGCTCTGCTCGATGCTGCAGATCCGACTTCCTGGAAATGACCAAGCACACCTGCAGGGGGAGGAGGAAGTGGGGGGAGGGGGGGGGTATCAGGAGCAGCATCTTTGAATCAGGCGTCCGGGCTAAATGTCCCTGCAGGTGTCAGAAGGTCCGCACACCCCCATCCCGTTCAGGTGATGATATTTTGAACGATTCCCCTGACCCGTTGCCCCCCCCCCCCCAACCCCCCTAAACCCCCTCCCGGCGTCGGGGGAGATCCTGCCTCACAGAAGCCATGGCTCCTCCTCAAACCCGCCGGCAGATGCTCCCTCTGTCCCGCCTCGCCAGCCGGCAGCGGGCCTCCTCTGACGTGCCCGACCCGGTCTGTCTCCCCCCCTGCCCCCCCCCCCCCCCCATCTGTCCGTCAGCCTCGGCCCCAACAATGCACGCTGCTTTTTAGACAGCGACACGTCCTCCTGCCTGTGGGACAGACCTAGAAATATGTCCAAGATGAAGGGAGAAGAGGTGCACGGCAGGCAATATGTTCCCATGAATCATTGATTTTGCTGATGAATGATTGATGGCAACATGTTGCAGTTCTGAGGCCCGTTTCCTGTCCTTAGATACGTCAGAAGGAACTCAGGTCAGTTTCAGGCCACAGGCACTAAAGCGAGGAGTTACCGTTTGACCGTGGAGGACATTCTTCAGGACAGTAGACTTTCTAAATATTCCTGTGAAGCACCTCGCAGACTTTCCAAAGCACAAATGTCTTCATTCAACCTGGAGAATTGAATCAAAGAATTCAAACTTAGCAGAAGCAGTTTTAATAGAAATGTTCTCGCTTAATGGGAGCGTTTGAACATGGTTAATAATTGAAGGCGTTTTATTGGACTCACTGCTGTTTAGTGCATCTCTAAGAAACACCGTCACAGATTGTGTAAACGAGAAACTTTCTTCACAACACACACTTATCAATGAATAAATCATACCATTAATGACTGCAAGTTTGTTTTTCTAGTGTGTGCCGTGTGTGGTTTTTCTCTCGTGGCTGATGGACCCTGGAATGGGGCACCGGCCATCTGCGGCCTTGTGTGTGTGTGTGTGTGTGTGAGCTGTGGCCCAGCGTCCACTGGGGAGACTCGGCTGCTGCCCCACTTTTCTCGCTCTCATGCCGGACCGGGACCATCTGACGCGGCTCAAGACCAGCGTCACATGTCTATATTTGGCCGCCGTGGCGGGCGCCGCCAGAGATCGCCGCTGCAGTTGTTTTCCAAAAACGCGGGGGGGGGGGGGCAAAGGATGATAATGAGGAGGGACATTTTAATTAGGCCCGTCGCAACCTGGGGACGACATGCGGGCTCGCTCGGCGGGGGGTTGTGGGTGCGGGGGGGGGGGGGGGGGGGGCTGGCGAGAGAGGACGGGAGGGTCTGGTCACCATCGCGCCTCCTTCTGGGAGTTTGACTGGTGAAAGTCTCGCTGCATTTTTAAGGGGAAATGAGTTCAATCTGCAGAGAGAGCTTCCACTACACCTCCAGTGTGATGAGATACACATTGAGGCTGTAAACAAAGTTTGAAATGCACACAAGTTTATTAGAATGTGACAGAACTGGACACCTGCTCCGACGAAGTCTTTCACATCGTTATCCACTAAATGTACATTTATATGTACTTCAACTCGACAAAGCTTACCGAATATGCTGAACACTGCCGTGAGATCTCTTCATGCTGAGGAGGAAAATCGGTTTCATCCCACGAAACACCATCGATAATGTCTTTATTTCCTTTGCCCCTGCACAAGAGAAAAGGAAAGGATGTGTCCACGTGGCGCTAAAGAGGCGTCATGTGACGCTAACGGGGCGAATAGCAGCCGTGGCGTGCGGCGAGGACGAGCGTCTCCCGGCCCTCGCAGTCCGCTGCCATGCCTGCAGGTCACTCTGAGCTATTTGCACATTGTGAAATCAAGTGATAGGAAGACAAAAATCAAAAAGGACTAAACTCATATCTTCTATTGAGCGAACACGAGATGGAATCTGCACAAAAGCGCCCGCAGAAAAGGACAGGGTTTTGAAAATGGGACTCATTAAACATCAAGTCATTTATGTGCGTGTAAGAAAAGATTCCTATGAATTTCAGAAATAGGGCTCTTTGAAATTAAAAATTGATTATGTCATGGGGGATTTACATGATGATATGCATGTGTGAGGAACTGCTCTACATTTACAGGTCTTTTGGTTCGCTCACAGAAAACAACTTCTAATGAGCTCAAGAGCAGAAGGAACCTGAACCCTGAGATCTGCAGCATCAATCAGAGGTAACCCTTTGTCTGAGAGACGTTTATGTATATTAAGGAAATACATCTTTAATGAAGGTGCACATTCCTGCTTTATATGTTCTGCCTCTGCGTGTGTTCCAGATGAAAACAAAGCAACGCAACATTCATTAATATTCCTCCCACATCCCCCAGCAAAAGCTCCACAAGGTGTGAGAGGAAAAGCCCCAACGCAACCGACACCCAAAAAATGCTAAAGTTGGGAATAACTGCATGAATTAATGAAAGCGACTCGCCCCTTCGCTCGCGCGCACAAACACGAGGAAAAAAAAAAACAACAACTCCCAACAACAGATCTTCACCTCGTGCAGAACGACGCCGGGCTGAAAACCTGGAAAAAGCCAATGGCGAGTCACGCGCGGCTCGCTAATCAACATCAGAAAGAATAGGTAATTTGAGACACAAAAAGAATACGTAATTTGGGAGGCACGTACCCAAGTGGCCAAATTATTTATGCCTAATAGAACGGGGGGGTTGCATTCGTTTGCAATTAAGCGATCTGCTTTATTACCTGTCACTGGGAGCTCAGTCTGAGGTGAGGGGGGGGGGGGGCCCTTCCTGCTGCGAGCTGGGGGGGCTTCCTACCTCCCCACCAGAGAATGCCTTTCAGTCGCAATGAGCTCGGAACTGATTTTTTTTTTTTAACTGGGATTGTTCAGGATGGCGAACAGCGAAAGGCGTCGCTGAGGTGCTCGACGACTCAAACTCGTCACGTTTGCAGGATTCTCGCACTTCAAACGCAGATCTCGTCTCCCGCCGCCTCGGATGAAGAAGCCTCTCCCTGCTGAGACGTACGCGCGCAAGCGCCGCTCTTCAAACACATGCGGGGAGCCGGTTGGGTGGCGCCCGAGCGGCGCCCGTGATTGGCTCCTCGCGGCCCCGGCGTGCCCGAAGGAGGCTCCCTTAAGAGCAGATCTCCTGTTAAGTATGAGATCCCTGAGAGGAGAAGTGTTTGAAGGACTCTGGTTGCTTTAAATACAGCGAGGAGTCGGGGGAATATAAATGTTTCCATATATAATTAAGAAGAATACGTTGTTGCAGGGTTTGGGAGTCTTTGTGCTGCACCTTAATGGCTGCGGCGGGGGCTTTATTTAGATGCCATTTCCTCAGAGGATGCTCCGAGACTTCTGAGAACGAGGAGAGCCAGCTCTTATGTGGACAGGATCTGGAAAAAGGTCAAAAGGTCAAGATGGCCACGGAGCAACAAAGAAAGGCCTTGAAACACACAACGTCCCGTCCCATCAGGATGCCACGGCCCGAACCTTCGGCTCGTAAGAAGCAGCTGCCACTCACCGCGGACAGGAGCCGCCGCCGCGCTGCCGTCAAGCGCTGATTGCGCTAATGAGCTTGTTTGGACAGGCCCTGCTTTCTCCCCAGCGCCACGAGCGGCCATCCGCCTCCCGGTGGCACCCGTCGCCGCCCACCCTGTGACGCGGCGGGACAGAAGAGGGGGATCGTTGCCGCCACGAGAGGCAGATCTCTCGTTTCGATGGCCCCTCTTAATGGGGTCGCATTAAGGCGAAGTCCTGGGGGCCACTTTTTGGGTGATTAAGCAAGCGACACATTCACAAGTCCCTAATTGAGAGAACAATGCCAGGCAGCCGCAGAGTGCAGAGCGCAGTGATGAACCGAGGGCTCCGCCGAACTTGCGCCGCGATTAGCCAAACGCCGCGCGGCTCGCGAAAACGTGGCCAGACGCTCCGAGCGCCAGAAAGAGAGACGCCGCCGCCGCTTCACTCAAGCCGCTTGAGGGCGGCGCGTCGATCCGTGTCCACTTTGGCACAATGTGCCAAATGACGTCTCGCTAAATGTTTAGACGCCGACGTATTAGTTTAACGGTGACGGCATTTTTCATGCGGAAGTAATTCATTGGATGTTTCATGCTTCAGAAGTCACTCGGTGACAGCTCATTAAATCAGTTAAAGATGGGGGGAGCGGGAGGGGGGGTTCAGTTGGGTTGAGGATTAAACTTTTTCACAGAAGCGTCCACGCTTTGGGAGCGTTGAGTGGTCGCACGTTCCGTAACATTCTGCCGGGACGGAGGCGCGTCGGCGTCGTGCTTCCCGTCCTCGCAGCGCGGCGAGCGACGACGGCGACGACGACGTCACAGCGGCTCTCAGGTGGCCGCGCGGCGTCTCGTGCCCTAATTAGGGCGCAGCCCAAAAGGAAGCGGTAGTCACCTGAGATGAAGGACACATCCTCTGTGTCGGGAGACGGCGCATTTGATTTTTTATTTATATTTCTGCGACACTCGAGGTGGGGAAAAAAAAAAAAAAAAAAGTGGGTCAACGAACAGATTTGCAGAAACCAAGTTTGAAACCTCGGTGTTGTCTGCCTGTCTCTGGTTAAACGTAGTTTTGTATCCGATTCCCCGGTGCCAATTACTCATTAAAAATGTTTAACAACATTTTAATTGAAGAATTAATTACCTTCGGCTGGTGCAGAATCCTCCTAAATTTCATCTGGGGAGTCGTCGAATGTGCAGAGGCGCGGCCGTCGATGAAGTGTCGGCGGCGTGGGCGGCGGCGGGGACGCGGGGAAAACGTTACATCAGCGAGGAAGCGCAGTCCGCCGTGAGTCAACGGGCGCCACGCACGCGATGATCCACGGGCAAACGCAGGCGTGAGTCAACCCGGCGCCATGTGACTCGCTGCGCGTGACTTCATCTGGGCCGGACGCCACGTTACTCACAGGAGGTGGAGATAAACCGCCGGGGTTAAATGGACCTTCAAAGGGTCGACCCGCAGGGTGTAAATCCTCCAACGGGACATGTTGAGAGATCCCTCCTTTCCATAACGGGTTAAACAGGTTTTCATTTTTCACACGTCTGAATTGATAAGACCACAAAGATGGGATCACAATGTGGGACTTTGGGCCCTCTAAACGGCCCTTTCACAATAAAAGCCTCGTGTGAAATGTCGCTGCTCGCTCTTGGGCTGTTTGAATTGACAGTTTCCCACTAATCGACCTCCTTTGTGCACAACCCTGCGACTCGCACCTCTCCCCCCCTCCCTTTGTCTGTCTCCTTGCCTCCTATTTAGCCCTTGCATTTGATTAGTTAATCGCCCCCCCCCCCCCCCTCAGTCCTCAGGTGGAGGCAGAGCGCTCGGGCTTCTCATCCAGCCAAGCTGTTCTTTTGGAAGGGAAAGGAGGCAGCTGTGTTTACAGCCCGGGTCCTGGCGTACATTTAGCAGAATCTATTATTCATATCGCTCAGTATCAGAGCGAGATCTCCAGCCACCTGTCTCGCTGACAAGCTCGCCCCCCTTTTGTGGCGCTTTCCGTTTCGGAGCAAATTACGCTCGTCTTGATGAATTGAGTTTTTATGAGCGTCGCTGTAGCGCTCCGGGCGGCCGAGCCAGCGACCATCAGGGGCCCGGGGAGGTTGTTCTAGTCGACGGGCAGACGTTTGGAAGAATGTGGTTGGAGGGGGGGGGGGGGGGGGGGCAGAACCAGGGTGGGCTTCACCTGGAGCTCCTGTCCGCTGTCTGGCGCTGTTGGTCCACCTGTCAGTATTCGCCTCCCTTGCTCCCCTGGCAGCCTTATTGTTGTTTTCCTCCTGACACGTGAAGAACAAAGGCCTCCTGCAGCATCCAGACCTCCCCCCCCCCACCCCCCTCCGACTCCGTCTGAACATTTTTAATTACCGGGGAGGTGCGTTAACTCGGTGATAAGCCGCCCCCCCCCCCCCCACCCTCCCGATAACTCGCAACATGATTCATGATTCATAAGGATTCTTTTTTTGCTTTCATCTTCCCAGGTTTGCATAAAACTAATTACACCGTAAACGGTATTCATTACACAACGTGTTTTCTTCTGCTGGCTCTGCTGTGGGACCCGGTTCACACGCGGAGCAGAAAGGTAATGATGAGTTGTTAGAGGCTGTGTCTCCATTACGTGCGCCTCCACATTCATCATCCCAACAGCTCGCAGCCACAGGACGCGCTTCACCTGCCGCACGCAGGTGAAGCGCCGGCACACGCGTGTTTGACACGGCTCGTTGGATGAAACTCAACTAAATCCACCGGAATAAATGCAACGTTCGTATCCGCTGGAAACGCTCAAGTACACGTGTAATAAAGTCACGCTTACCTGGTCCCCTGGAAGAGCCTCCGAAAAGTTACAGCAGCAGGAGAACTTTAGTTTAGGAGACTTGCTAAATGAAAAACTAAAGCGAGATGTATAAATAAACATGGCGAAACGCAGCGCCTGCCTGGCGCGTTTGTTTTCAATTCCCGTTCGATTAAAGCGTCCCCCGGAGCCGGGGAGGTTGGGTCTGG
The DNA here is from genome assembly GCF_949316345.1 of Pungitius pungitius. Lineage (NCBI taxonomy): Eukaryota > Metazoa > Chordata > Actinopteri > Perciformes > Gasterosteidae > Pungitius > Pungitius pungitius. Next base: position 68,214 of record NW_026909877.1, on the reverse strand, counting down.
GGTGAGGTGCAGAGACATAAATCAAAGCGGTCCAAGGAATAGTAATCCTCGCTGAACATTTTGGACTGATTGATATAAATAACATTGTCCTCGCCATCTGTCCAAAGAGGGACCTTTCCAGTTAGCGTTGAGCGGCAACCGCAGAATAATTAATGAATGAGTGTCCTTTGTGCCGGTAATAAAGAGGAGACAAATTATGTTGTAATCCAACTGCTGCTCGTTTGTCACAGCCAAATAAAATGTCAAACACTAGTTGAGGGGCCACGGTGGCTGTTTAATGGAGTGCGGGGGGCTACCTGCTCCGCTCCGAATCACTCGATGCAGCAAGCGCGAGGAGCAGTAAGGTCGCGACCTCGTTAGGTGCATCAGGCGACCAATCTGTGCCGCGCCAAAAGAAGGGCTTTTGGTGGATTTGGAAAAGGCTCCGTGTTGTTCGTGAGATGCCTTCAAGGCTTTTGATG
>NW_026909877.1:43911-67553 GCF_949316345.1 Pungitius pungitius | reverse complement strand
ACTACTTTAAAGGCCATTAGGAGGAGTCGTGATGGAGGACAGCGGGCGGCGCCTCGGCTCGCGATAACTTGGGGAGGTTTTTTGCGCAGATAAAAGAGCAGAAAAATGAGCGCGGCGTTTTACTGTGAGATCACAGCGGCTCGAGGACTGTTGCAGATAAACACGTCGTGTCAATTAGAATGCCGCCTCGACCCGTCCCGCCACCATGGGCGCGCCTCCCCCCCCGCCCCGCGAAGCACCGGGGCTGGACCGCTCTGCCCGGATCGAACCCCCAAACCTTGACCCGCTGACGGATGTGAACGACAGGAAACCGACCCGGCACGCCGCCATGACCTTTCAACTGGAAATACTCGGGAGCGAGTACTCCTGCGGCGGCCATGCATCACGCTTTAATGGCGTGTCAGGAGCGGCTCGCTGCCTTCCGTTGCCGCACATTTCTCATATTGCCACGCGGGCGGATTATGAGATCGCTAATGAACTCTGGGGATCGGAGAGGAATGAAGGGAACAAAAACCTCTGTTTTTCCTCCAACTTGGGAGAAGCTAACTTCCAAACAAGCCCATATTGAGCAGGGAATCTAATACAAAAGTAATACTAGTAAGGCCAAACGAGCGCGGGCCCCCGTGTACGCGCAGCTCGGAGAATATTGAATCTTAGTGCGCTCAGTGTCATCCGTTTTGCTGCGAGAGGGGCTCATAAAAGCAGCGGTTGATGTGACTTTAAAGTTCCCCCGGGGACGCCAGCGCGCGCGAGAGAGAGAGAGAGAGAGAGCGCTCAAAGACTCTCTAAAGCGTCAGACATACGCAAAGAGACACGAAGACTCAATGACTGCGCGTTTAGCTGCACTTTCATCTCCTTCACGGCAACACGGGCTTCTAATTGGGAGATGAAAACGAAATCGCTCTGCAGGTAGAACACCAGATTAAAGGGCTCTGCGTCTTTATCAACACGAGTATTTAGAGAGTGCGTGGATTCATCCATCCTCTCGGCTCAGGTGACTCGGCTCCATCGTGGTCGGATCCAGAGCGACGTCACACCACCCCCCCCCCGCCCGACCCCCCAACTGGTCTGACACTGGGAGCGGATGCACGCGTCGACCTGTCGAGGAGAAACAAAGTACTCACTCTCTGTCACCTCGGCGTCCCAGTTCTGATGCTGCTCCGAGGGACGCACGCGGGGACGGGGAGGTGTGTGTGTGTGTGTGTGTGTGTGTGTGTGTGTGTGTGTGTAATGCGGCGAGAGGCGGTCTGTCGTATCACATGTGCAGGATGTAGCCTGCAGGAGCGTGGAGACGGAGGAGAGGTGGAGAGGAGAGAGGAGTGTAGCTCTGAGGAATCCCAACCCCCGTCGCCTCGCTCCTCCCGCGGGGACCACTGTGTGCTTTCCCTGTCCGCCCGAGGTGTGTGTGTGCGTGTGTGCGTGTGTGTGGTTGACGGGGGGGGGGGGGGGGGGGCGTACGGCCTTGTAAAAGCTGAAGGGCCCTGCAGGGACTTTGACTTCTGTTGTGCCCAGACCCAGAGCCATGTGCTGTGCTTGGCAGCCCCGGCCCTTCTGTGCCCGGCCTCGGGTCGCTCTGCGAGGGAGGGGGGGGGACAGGGGGGGGGGGTGAGGTGGGGAGAGGTTTACAGGGTGACTTGTGTTGGCCCATGAGCAGACTTCTGTGTGGGTTCTGGATCTTTTGGGAACTTCATGCATGTGTGGGCTGACATGACAAGTGAGAAGTGAGAAAGTCAAAGATTACACATTATGTCCTGGTTTTTATGTCAGATGGCCCAAATTTTGGAATTTCTTGCATTTAATTGTACATCTGCAGGCTCAAAGTCACTGCGGCAACACTAAAATATATCTATTTCATTTGTAATTACATTTAGAATAAAGCATCTTGTTTAAAGATAAATCCACAGTAGATTCTTCTTTAATTCGCCGGCTGCAGAAGCAGCAGAGAAGTCGGCCTCTTAATTCATGCAGAGATGACGTGACTCAAGCAGCTCCATTTAAATCTAATTTGTTTGAATGACATTTTCAGAGTACAAATTGAAGGATTTCATTACAGAATGTCACTTTTTCATTCTGGGTGAAGGAGAAGAGCTTAACTTCTCAAACAGAAGTGAACGTGGCCTCATAAGCTGAATTATCGGCTCCCTGACGATGTCCCTTATGAACCGAGGGCTCAGCCGGAGAAGGTGTCACATTCTGAAACTGTTGATACCTGATAGCTGGAGTCCTGGATGTCAGATGAGATGAACAGATTTGTAAGAACCACGGAGGAGGACTTTAATTAGATATGAGCAGCGTACCTGGCTCACAGGGAGATCCGGTGGTGACACATCATTATACGACACAGGGGAGACCCTTCAGCGCGTCTCGTTACCATCCGCAAACTCTCGTAATTACCAGCGGAGGAAGGGGGGGGGGGGGGAGTAGAGCACACCAAACCACGGTGCCCCTTGGAGCCGAGACAACCCGATGACATCACACAGCGCTTGAAGTTAAGAGTTCATCCCGAAGGCCTCCAAAGGTCTAAAGAGGTCTCTCGTGTGCAGGAAGAGCATCACGTTCACAACCGATACGCATTCCCTTTAATGCAATTTGACATCCACTCTTGGGGGGCGGGGGGGGGGGGGGGTCAACTTAACGTCCTCATCCTTGGTCAGCCTTTTCCCTCCTCACTCCAGAGCAACAATGCATTTCAGTAGCAGCATGGTAGCATGTATGTGCTGTGCACTGCTGCCAGAAACAAAGGGAGTAAGGAAGCGAGGAAGTGAGGGGGAGGGAGTGAGGGGGAGGGAGTGAGGGGGAGGGAGTGAGGGGGAGGGAGTGAGGGGGAGGGAGTGAGGGGGTGGCCACGGACGCAGAGAGGGAGACAATCCCATTGGCTCTGCTTGCATGGGATAGGTGGCACCGGGAGCTAATCCCCGGGCTTAGCCGCGTGTCGCCCAGCACGGCACCCAGCCGGGTGTCGCGGGGGCCACCCTGGCAGATCTGGTGGACCATGTGGCCGTCCCAGCATCCCCCGGGAGGTTCGCAATCCCGCCATGTTGCATTCACCTTCTGTGCAGGTGGCCCCGCTGGCCCCTCGCTGGCTGCCAGCGGCGCCGAGGAGGAAAACTTTTGCACACTTTGGCAGCGAGGAGCCCGAAGGACGGTTTGTACTTTTTTAAAGCCACAGACAAGGCGGCGCGTCGCACGCAACCCGCAGCGCAACCCCGGGACGGCTGGCGTCCGGCGCAGGGACCGGCGGTGCGATCCTTATCTGGAGGTACTGACAGGCGGTCAGAACGCGCCGGCTTTCGGGCTGCGGGGGGGAGGGAGGAGGGGGGGTTACAGCCGCGCAGAGGGAGCTGCAGCTTCTGCATGCTGGCAATCGGTCAGCGGCCGCTCCACGTCTGCTGGCTCAGCTGTGAACTCGCCATGTGATCATCGACCTCCTTTGTGGGGCAGCGTTTGCACCCGAGCTGCAGGACGCGCTGCTCCACAGGTTCCAGCTGCTTTAACATTTGTGGGGTTTTCTACTTTCGTTTGTTTCAGTCACCTCAGATTGCCTCGTGCATCTTATTCCATTACTTCTTCATATTGCTGTGTTACCGAGTCGCCTTGTTAGTGTCTGATTGTAACGTTTCTGACACAAAGTCTCTTTCTGCTGTTGCGCCTACCCGAAATGTAAATGCAACATTACACCTACACAATACCCGTAATATTTCACAGTGGTAATCCTCCTCAACAGGCCCCACTGGGGGGGGACGGGGACAGGCCTCCTCTGTGTGTGTGCTGGCAGCGGGCCAGCCCCCCCCCCCCCTGCCGAACAGGGAGCAGCGGCGGTTGCTTAGTGGAAACAGACAAGCCAAATCGGCGCAGAGTGACCTATTTTGTTGCCGTGTGCCGCTGGGAGTGTGTGTTTTCTCCTAAACTAATCCCCCCCCGCTCCCCCCTCGGTGGATGCAGGGCCTCCACGCCACACCTACTGATGTGGTCCGAGCTCCTCTCCTCTCGCTCTCCACCCTCCACCTAATTATGAAAACCCTGACTCATTTACATGGCTGTGTTTGATCTAAATTACACTCCAAACCACACCAAATTAGGATCATCTGTGAATGTAAAACACTTTCCCCCCCCCCCCTCTCGCCCCCCCCTCCCATGTCTGTGTTCCACTAGCGAGCTCTGCAGGGCACATGTTCAAATGATGAAGGGGGAATTTACAGTTTTCTAGCGTTCTCTGGAGACCTGAGCCGTGTCCCACCCCGCCGACTGAGAGCGGCTGGAGTCACCCACCATTATCCCGGGATCTGATCTGCACCCCCCACCCAACCCCCACCCAAATTAGGCTGAGCCTCCTCTGACTGAGCGCGCACACAGACAGCACATTAATTAGGATATGCCAGTGGGGCTGGGGCTAACTGCAGGTGCTTATTATGCATTGATGTTCTCCTGATGTACGTCCTTCTGTGCTCGGCTGTTTGTTTTATTCTGTTATCAACGCGTTACTCAAATATCCAAAGCTGCAACACCCATTCTGGCTCTTTAAAGCGGCTCTTTGGTAAATATTGTATCTTTGTTTCTTCCTAATTAATAAAAAAGTCAATATAAGACTGCTTACACAGTTATCTTCATTGTCATTGCCGACAGGTGAGTTCCTGCAGCTCTTTTGGCGCGTTTATTCGCGAGTGACAAGCGGTGAAGTAGGAACCCGTTGAGGGAGTAGCCGAGGTGATTGACAGGTGTCGGCCACTTGTGTCATACCTGCGCGAGGCGAGGGGCCTGCACGCTCGGGGGGCAGTTGCCGCCCGCCGCCGTTTGGAGACAGCAAAGCGCCGAGCGGCTCAAACGTCTGATTATTGAACCGAGATCAAACATCTCCCCACAAATCTTTGAACAGGCGGCCAAAGTGCGGAGAGGGCCGCTATTCTGAGAAAGTTTGTTTTCATGCCTTCTGTTGTGGTTTGACTGGGCGGGCGAGCCATGCCTCGCTCCCCCCCCCCCCCCAAATCCGCGCGGCCTGGATCCAATAAGGCCCGGTATCCGAGCGTGGCGGCGCGGCTGGCAGAGGCCCGGGCGCTTCAATCCACCTAGCGTACCCCCATCGCTCCCCGGGCCGAGGCCTAGGTGCCTTTCCTGCTTCAGCCCCTCGTCCTCTGAAGACTTAATTCGCAACAAATGTTCCAGCCTTTGTTCCTTCCTCTTGATCCCGGGGAGAAGCAGAGACATTCCTCGAAAACAGTGAACCCGAGACGCAGAGCCTTCAGGTAAACAGTGGAGCGCCGTGCGTTTGTTGACACAGGTCGTCTCCATTTCCACCCGCGCCTTCATTTGTGCAATTTGCAGACGCGAAAAAGGCCCGATTGATGAAGCACCAGCGGGTCTTGACGGGTTTGTCGAGGTTGTGAAATAATGCGGCGCTGGGCTGCGGCTGAGGGGGGGGGGGGGGGTCCGTTTGGCCCAAACCAGAGCCACGTTTTGATCAAACACGTCAGTTCTGCTCTTCTGTCTTTTGTCATCGCTCCTCTTTTTCCACCTCTGAGCTTCGCTGCAGCTCTCCGTTTATTTGCACACACACGGCTACAAGAAAAAAGAAAAGAAAAGGGGGGGGGGGGGAAGAGGGACACACACACACACACACACACACACACACAGAGTGCGGTTGAGGCAACGAAAACCCCGAGGCGTTTATAAAAACATCTTACCCCAAAAGAAGAGGAAGAAAAAAAAGGAGGATTAGATTGCTGCTGTCATGGAAAATGCCTGTAACTGCAATTCTGGTGTTTTCTTTTGCGTACCTGAGTTCAAACTTTCCGTGGTCATTTAGTGAGCTGTAATACGTCGAGAACCCTGTGACCCCTCGCCAGGTTTCACTCAGTAACGAGGAATGAAGACAGATGACTTTCAGGCTGTGACTATGAAGTGGAAACAATATTCTTTGTGAAAAACAACTCTGTCAGCCTTCAGATGTAATAAAAGAACACGCCCTGGCTTTATGAAGAAATGATACGCTGCTAAGCCCAGATGGGAAGGGCTCTTATTTTGGTGGGGTGGGGCTCTCACTTCAAAATGTTACACCTCCCGAGTAGCGTTTAACCTCCTTCCATCTCCATCAGAGACGCGGGGCCAAATGTGGAAACGCCAATATGCTAATGATGCCGATAACTCGCATCTCAAGACGCCCCTTTTGATGTCCCGAGCCGCGGCGCCGACGTGCAGCGAGGCCCGCGCCGCTCGCCGTAGCCGGGGGCGCCCGGGATCCAGCGAGACGGGGCGCGCCGCCGCGTAAATCCGACTGTCAACTTGCCCTCCTCAATTTATTAAGCGGGCCTCAGAGCGCCGAGCCGGGATTCTGACCCTGATAACGCGGGGCCTCGGGGGGAGGCAAGCTCTGCGTCCTGTTGTGCCGCCCTCAAAATGAGATGCTAATTAATTACCATTGGCATCTTTAGCAGCGCACGTCAGCTCCCATTTGGAGTATCAATCTGTTACCAGATCAAACCGAGGCGAGGCCGCCGCATCCTGCGGCCGGCTGGATGCGCGCGTTTCACCCCGAGGTCGCGGCGGGCGCCGAATGAGAGGGAGCCGGCCCGCGGCGCTTAATAAGCATAATGAATTTGATCACGTTATGGATCAATAGCAGTGAGTCAGACAGCTTCCCGATAGCTCTCCGCTCCGATGTGGCCCCACTCAACCTCCGTGGAGGGAACGGCATTCTGGGTAACGCAGTAACGTACTCCGGAAAGCAGAGGCACACATACGAGGGGGAAACTGGGGCGGAGAGCACTTTATAAACAAATGAGGCCGACGACCCCCCCCCCCCCCCCCCGAGGCGAGAGGAACAAGCAGGAAGGAGGCAGGTTGACCAGGTTCTCGCTCCGTCAGGAGGCCGGCGGCAGCAGTCATTAACCGGAGATAATAAGCACAAGGTCAGGAGATTTGTGAATTATCTCGCCGTCCCCCCGCTGCTCCGTCAGGCGCCGTGAAGTTGTGTTCGAGAGCCGCCTCGCGTTAATCAGCGCTTTAATTGCCACTTGCCTCCGAGTGTGTGGGGAATAAGGCCAATTTCTCAGTCCCTCCTTCAGGAGGCTGCAGACAGGTTCTTGGAAAGGGAGACGTGGATTAGTCACTTGCTACCAGTTCAGGAGCCCCGAAGACCTCACAAAGGAAACTAGTAATAACTGCTGGTTGCTGCCTTCTATTTAACGCTCTGCATTAAAGGCAGACTTTATACAATCTGAACTTATATTAGCGGTGATTGTCTCAGGATGCTTATATTTTGAAATAGCTGCATTGTGCAATGTGAACTGCATTTATTTACTTTTTAATTGGCCCTACCTTGTGTTATAGTCACATCTCAGGCTCGGGAGCTGATGGGTTGTGTTGGTATCATTAGCAGGGCGGTCTCAGGAGAGCGTGGCAGCAGTACCACGTGTAAACATGTTGTAAATGCTTAATTCCACATTCATCCAAACGAAAAACAGCGCTCAGGCCTCTCGTCTGTGTAGAACAATCCGAAGTGCCGTAGCATCCCGTCCTAATATCACTGCGTTATGCAGCCAGTGCATCCCTCTAATAACTCCATGTGATTAATGGACACTGCCTAATAACTTTCCTGTAATTAAGTGTCCACCTGCAGTTCGCCTGGAATCAATTACCTTTTTGTTTATGCAATTTCCTCCCGGTGTTTAGTTGTGTGCTTCCATTAGGCAGCTGGAAGACACGATCCGCTTCTTCTGCTAATTCCGGTGTCGGCGCCCGCGTGTGACGTAGCGGGGGCGGAGCCTCGCGGCGACGGAGGCCTGCAAGACACACCTCCACCTTCCTCCACCTGCCTGAGAACACACAGACCTCCGCCCCCACCCAAAAAAGGCACGTCCCGCTCGGCGCGCGGGGGGACCCGGGCGACTCATTAGCGGGAACAAGGGGCGACCTTTTCAGCGGGGCGGTGGCATGTGAGGAAGGTCACCGCGGTTAAATGGCACAAGTGACTGTCAATCACCTGGCTGTCATCGTGCGGGGGGGGGGGGGGGACCTGTAGAGGCATCAGGCAGCGCCGCACCCAGACAACAGCTCCATTTTCTGCCACTTTCTGAGGCTCGTCAGAAGTAAGTGGAGGTGTGAGATTAGAAATTGTTTTTTCCTGTGGCCCTGTGCCCCCCCCTCACCCCCCCTCCCCGGTGTTTCTCAGCATTACCGGCTTCATGCCCTGACAAGAAGTGACTGCTGGCACTCGAGCCGAGTCTGTGCGGGAAATCAGTTAAGAACCGACCGTTGGTGGGAACGGGGAACAGACGTCAGTGTGCATTTCAGCATCTAATCACTTCAAAGGGGGGGGGGGGGGGGGCACAAGATACAAGTGGGCAAATAATTGCGCTCCCCGTGTCCGGTTAAAATATGTGCGGGAAGGTTTAAGCAGTAAGAGGCGTAGTTCAACCACAACATTGTCAGCATGGAAATGAGCAGACGACACGAGCGAGACGCGTCCAAAAGGTGGGGAAGGAGGGTCACATGGTTTGAGTGAGGACCTGAGGCGCTCTGCTGCCTCGTCCTCCTCACTTCTAATTACAGGCCGTGAATCCGACGTCACGTGTACCGACGATGGAGCAACCGCCCCCCCCCCCCCCGATCCACAGCTGGAAACCCGGCGTTCTGATGGAACGTCTCTAAACACGGCGCCGCTCGCTCATTCGGCGCCGGCCACCCGTCAGTCCGACGTGAGACGTGAGGCTCTTCTCTCTAGTTGAAGGAGATTCTTTTCTGTTGAAGAACGCCGTGGAAACCACTGGGGGGGGGGGGAATCGCTTTGAGGGGCAATTTTTTCCTTTAAATTAGAGGGGAGGGCTCACACAATGTTTTTCCCAAATTTGCCCGACCACTAAGCCTGTCGAGCCTTCACATTTAGAGAGGAGTCCTCCTTCCATCGATGCCCATTTGACGGCTACGTGACGCGCGTAATGCCAGGAATGAATACTCATTATTATTGATGCTTGGGAGGACATCAACTTAAATAACGGTGTGTAGAGCCATGCTGAGCCGTGGTTGGACGCTCGTGGTTGGGGGGCGGGTACTCGTGCACAGGAACGATACGTACATCAACTATATTTACCTTCATTTATCATCCCGGCCCTGACCGGCGGCTTAAAGTCAAAGTCTTCATGTTGCAACAGTTTTCGTCTTACGCACCAACGAGAACCTCCCGAAATGAGTCCTAATCAAGAGGAAAGCTTGAAGCTTAGTGCTGCAGGATGTCTTTTGATTCGGCACACAAGGCACAAAGGTGCCTCGTACCAAACAGACGGGTTCAATTAAAAGAAATGACTGTTTATCATTTATTTATCCGTCAGACAACAATTGGACGTTATGATTGCAATTTGCTTGATTAATGACTTGATTAAGGCTGTTAAATGTTTACAAAAGCGCTCTGCAAATATTTTCACAAAACGGGACGTGGCATCCCATCACAGCCGTCTGCAAACTTCAATTAAGCACAAAACCATTCAGACCCCCCCCCCCCCCTCCCCCGGGATTCATTATTCCCACCTAAATCTGCATTTTTAATTATTTAATTTGAGATAACAAGTTCCACCAGCAATTATTTACTTCTTAAAACTCGCAAAGAGCTGCACTCAAAGAAGGAGAGGTGAGCCCTCCCCTGCATGTTGCATTAACACGTCGCGTTGAAGGCGTGTCCGTCCAAACTGGGCGGAGCAACACGCATCGTTATCGTGACAAACAAGCTGCCATCAAAGACATAATTAACGGCATTGTGTGCAACATTTAACATGCCGGCGTTTTTAATCAGGATCTCTGGGCATGATGTGCAGCGACAACAGCGGCTGAGAACGTTGGGACGTCTCCGCTGAGGAATGGGAGAAGAAATGAGTCGACTCTGGGGCCCGACCTGCTGCTGCTGCTGCTGCTGCTGCTGCAGAGGGGACGAGAACAGAGGATTGTGGGGGATGCGCGACAGCGGCACTGGGGAGCGGGACCGAGTTCAGGGGCCTTTTTCCAAGAGTGGTAATCAGGCGGAGGGGGGATGAAAAAGGCTGATTTTCGGGGAATTAGCATGATAAGCGAGAACACAAAATCAATCCCCGTCCTCAGCCGAGGCCTCCTCTGATTACTTTGAACTGTCAAAAAATGGCAGAATCAAATCGAAAGTGCTCGAGGTTAGGGGAGTGATTTGTTCAAGAAGAGATCGCTAGAGCAATTGACACAGCTCTTGAGACAATAATTGGGTTATCAAAGAGAAAACAGTTCAAGTACCACGGGGCTGGAAGCCTATTTGCATTGGATTTTCATACGGAGAGACACACCTCTTCTTTGCAGCCACTGTTTTGTTCCCCCCCTCGCTCCACTCGAGGGCCCGGTTGACACGGGGATTGCATCATTATCATCCCAAGGTTTGTTGCCATGTGCCCGCCGCGTGATTAGCAAGTGGTTTGTGTGTGTGTACAGAGAGACACACACAAAGTGGCGCTCACTTTGTGTGTGTCTCGGTAAAGTGCGCTTCTGTTGGTGCAGGCGTGGGAGTTTACTCGACTTCCTGGGAATATCAAGTTCTGCCTTCGGGGCAAAGAGTTTACTCTTAAAAAATCTACTTTTTTGGTTCTTTTTTTTTCTTTTTCGGGCAGACGCACAAACACGTCGTCTCCGGCGACGATTTGGCGGAGGAGGAGGAGAGCGGCGGGGTGCAGCGTCACGTGACCTGGACCCCATTGAGATGCTCTGGATGAGGGAACGCCAACGGGGTGCAAAGCCAATTCAATATAAAAGACATCCTGGTCTGTTGTGTATTCATCTAAAATGTAGCCACACTGGCCCGCGTGAATACATATGTATACGTATTTTTCAATCTGGGAAGCGTCGCGGTACCGAACCGCTGGTGTCCCCCCCCCCCGGCGGCCCTTTGTCTTACTTTTAAATGGCTCATCATCCCCGTGGCTCCGGCCTTTGAAACAACCTGCAGGAATTCAGGCGGGCGCTTTGATCTCGGGACGGGACGTCAGAACCCTGCTCGCGTGGGTGTTTACACAGCTTGCAGCGACTCGGGGGAGGGGAAGGGGGGGGGGGGGGGGGGGGATCAAGGTGCCGCGTGGACGCGCGGTCCTCGGGTCACATGTGAGCGTAAACAAAACAAGCGTCATGTGGGGAAGCAGGTGGGTGGAGCTTAGCGGATCCGGGGTTATCCGGGTCAGGTGGACGGCGTCGGCGCCTCCCCCCCGTGATGACGAGCTGGGGGGGGGGGGGGGGGGGGGGGAAAGAAGGGAGGGAGGAGAACAAGAGAAGGGCGGTAATTGGGCACGACGAGGCAAGATAAAGTGAAGAAGACTACTCCACACGATGAAGAGAGGACGGAAGGCTGAGGAGCAAGGGACGAGAAGAACCCAGAACCCAGAACCAAGACAAAGGAAGTAGCTTCAACCCACCTGGGCCTCCTCTTCTGGGAGGCAGAGTGAAGTTATCAAGCGCCTCGCGTGTTATTTGTAAAGTCGCCACCAATTTACAGCTTCTCCTGCGTCCCGCCGCAGCCTGACTTCAGCAGACAAAAAGTGCAAACAGCAGATGAATTAAAGGTTACGAGGAGACATGATGAATGTCAGGCCAACACAAATTACCACAGGAAGGAGAGTAATGAAGTGGCGCCGGGGGCCGGACAATAATTAGAGGTGGCGCGCCCGCTGTCGCCGGCTTTCTGCAGCCTGCGCGCTTTGTCTCCGTTTTAATTGCTCAGGTTAAGATGGCCGCCGCCCCCCCCCCCCCCCCCCCGTGAAAAAAACAAAACAAACCGCACGCAGTCTTGACGTGGTTTAAAGACGCTGGAGATTCAGCAGGACGCCCGTCTCGTCCACTCGGTGTTTACTGCTTCGCTTTGATCCCACCCGGAAAAGAGAGAGAAGCAAAATCAGAAATCAAAAACAGTCCCAACTGTGCGCAGAGAAGAAGAAGAAGAAGGGAGAGAAGTGTGTGTGGGGGGGGGGGTACCACGAGTGGTTGACAGTTGGTGCATATTGGTTGTTGTCTTTTATTTTTTTTTTGCAAGCAGGGAGACATAATCACACAAATAAGACATCAAAGATAGATTGAGACTTAAAATATGCAGATGGAAAATTATTCAGATTGCTTTGGGACGGCGGCGAGCAAAATATTCCCTCAAAGTGTCCGACTGGATGAGATCAAAACTCCGGGACGCCACGAGACGCGCGCGGGGACCTGAGGACCCTTTTCCTCTGGACTCGGGGGCCCTCGGCGGCTCTGGGGGGGGGGGGTGGCCTCCTCCTGGTTCACACCACACACACACCTGCTGCTTGCGTCTCCACCTGTGGAAGCAGTCAGCTGGTGTCTCACGGAGACGCGTCCCCACGAACAGGACCTACAAAGCTCGACCGGAATAAAAAGGACGCCACGCGACCTCCGGCGACCTCTGGGGTCGGACTTAGCGGCTCTCTGGACTCCAGGGTCCCGCAGAGGGTTTTTTTCCGAGGCCCCGTCTGTGCTAATTAACACTTTGAGAGATAAAAGCAGTTGGTTAAATCAATCAGGGCGGCGGCAGCGTTTGAATCCCAGCAGAAGGGGGACATTTGCATTCTCACTCTGCAGCTCTAACCTACATTTGAGGATCTTCTGAGATTGTGGCGAGCTCCAATGTAAATATTTTCCCCCTCGCTGCTACTGTACACGTGTTAAACTTTCATGGCCCGGATCCTCTGGTGGATTTTCAACTCATTAAAAAATAAAGAGACGGATAAATAAGCAAAAGTAAAAACGTAAACAGACAAACAAATGAATAAACGAATGCGGATGTTACGGCGCTGGAGGAGCTCTGCCAACAATCCGGACTTTCAGTTGCTGCTGGATATTTCCAGTTGAAAACTGTCCGCCTGCGGTTCGTCTGGAGCGGCGTTTAAAATCCACGCCAATCAGGCCACTTCTTGGTAATGTTTGGCGCGCTTTCATTATTATTGTGTGAGCAGATTACTGCGCGACGTCTCGTTCGTAGTGCTACTAAACGCCTACTATGGAAACCCAAAAGGAACAAACCGCTGATTTCCACAATCTGCCCATTTCTCCTTCTGACCCGCGTCAATCCGACAAGAGGACAAAGAGGATACTTCCAGGAACACAACTCCATCCGTCTCTGTCTTCCTTTAAAAAGAGGCACCACAACGATAAATAAACGCACAAAACTAGGGAACTATGCAACCAGAAGGAAGGGAGATTGACAGGTGACGGGCCGGGCCCTGGCGGATTAGCATAGCTCTTGTTTTGAAGAAGGAGGTAAAACCCACTCATGTCAGAAGCAGGGTGTCTGCGTCTGGAGGTCAGACTTGTGAGTGAAGACCTTCTCTCCGCTTCTGCCAGCGAGGGAGAGGAGGAAAACTTCCAAGATCCAGACACCCGGAACGAAAAGGTCACCCGAACCCCCCCCCCCCCCCCCCCCGGTCTCTCAGTGATGCTAATGACGCCTAATTTGAAATGGAATTTTATTCACATCTCGAAACCCAACAATGAGATTTCATTCAGATTTGGCTTCTTACTTGCTTTAATGATAAAGTGGGCTGGAGAGTGGGGGGAGGCGGCAAAAGGAGATCCCCAAGGTGCTTTGACTGTGTTCTTTTATTAATGACGGGCCCCCGTTTGATGAATCCTTATCGGGGAGGGAATCGTGGCGACTGATCGCATTAAGAGGCCGATGCAGTTGATGCAGTTGTTTTGCCTCGTCTCTCGTCTGGATTATTGTCATTAGCATTAAATGCATTTTGGTGGGGGGGGGGGGGGGGGGGGGCCTCCCTGAACCCGCCCTCCGTACCGTAACCGCGGGTCTTACAGCACGCCGCTGTGTTTGCTGTCATTCCTACCCGGAGGAGTGCGTGGTGAGTTCAGGGCCTTCCGTTCCTCTCCGGCAGATTTAATGTCACCTCCCCCCCCCACCCCCCCTTCCCACAGCAATGCGTCTGGTCCCCCCGGCATCGGGGGGACGTTTGGGGGGGACACAAGAGTCCGATCATGAGCAGCATCTGCAGGCTGCCGACTGATTGGCCCCCCCCTCAGCGCTACCTGGGCCCCGGCTGGGCCAGTAGCCACGAGCTGGGGAGAGGAGGTGGGGGGTTTGGGGGGCGTGGGGGCTTCGATGAGCAGGCGCTGATCTGATTCATCCTCGGGCCGGAGACTACAAATGAGTACAGACAGCTTTTTCATGGCCAGGAGACACATTTGCATCCATGTGTGTGGTTGGTAAAGGGGGGGGGACAGGAGGGGGGGGGCACTGAATAGAGTGCAGTTTCATAAACAGCTCAGTTTCAGCTATGACAGGCTGACGCAAAGGTACACAAGTATAAGTTGTTGCATGTGTGGAGTGATGGGAGCAGACTATTTAGGCTTCATCAGCAGGCCGGTAAGTTGCCACAAACACATCGGGGGGGGTGTGTGGGGGGCGCATCAAGGTTGCTATTTCACGGTCATTAAGCGTGTTCACTGATTTAATGTAACACCTTTAGAGTGAGCAAACCATTACTGCTCCTCCATAAACGCTTTCTTAACCTCGGCAGCGGAAACGCGCCTCGTTCCCCAAACCTTGTTTCCTGAAAGCTGGAGAAGAAACAGAGAGAATCTGCACCTTGTTACAAATGACCTTCTTTAAACGGATTTTTAGTGAAAACTTTTAAATAACGTTATTTCTCTAGAATGGTTTTTTGATATTTATTGATACGCTTTTTGCTATGGCTCCATGCTGTCATATCTGATGACAAATAGGAACTGGTTATAAAAATAATAAAAACTCCAAAACACCACCAACGGTATCGTAATATTGAACCAAATTCTGTCTATATTGCATGTGTCCTTCAGCATTTTGCCTATATATACGTATATACATATTTAAATTAGCTATGAAACAAATGTTCCCTTTCTTGTTTATTGCCAGATACGTGTTTTTTACTGCACTTCTTTCAGTAGGAAAACAAGACCACGATGGGTAAAATGTGACAGGAGAAGGCGTTAAATAATTGAACAAAAGGATTTAGCATAATCTGCATGAACAACGCGATCCCCACAAAGGCAAAGTGACTGGTTTGGTGGAAGCAGCAGACTGACCGGAGGTGAGCTCGGCCCGCAGACCTGAGAGGACTCTGCAGTAATTATTCAGCGCTCGGGTCGGCTCTGGACAATATGTTAGCCATCTGCCGGCATCTGTGCTTTCTCCCACTAATAGACCCGAAACCCCACCTTCGCTGCACCCCCCCCCACACACACACACACACACACACACACCGGACCACCACCACAGCCTGCAGCGAGTGGAGCCGGCGGTAAAACGCTAAGCAGGTCACATGTTGTCTTTCAGCCATATTTGGGTCAGGCCTTTGGCACTGGATGAGGGGAGGCTTAATGCACGGAGGCAATGGGTAATAATCCCCCCTTCAACACACACACACACACACACTAGTATACACATTGTGTTGCCACTTAGCCTTTACAAGAATTAAATAAAGTATCACATTTTTTTGTATCGGTTTATCTTAAAAATCAGAAGGAAAGGTGCTTAAATGTAAACACACGCGATCTGATGGGTGCAGGAGGCGGGAGGAAGCGGGAGGGAACGGCGCCTTCAGCCCGAGCACATGCAGCGTGGGACACGTGGCGTGCCGAGGATCACAGGTGGGCCTGATCCAGGAGCGGTGAGCGAGCTCCTCTGGCTGCCGGGGTAAGAAGTCTGAACTTTCCTGAGCCGTGGAGCCAAACACTCGCATCCAATTTTTTTCTAGGGGGGGGGGGGAAATGTATGCAAAACCGGACCGCCGAATGTGCTCCCTCCATTAGGATTAGGACACGCTACACCCACACACACATAAATATATATATATAAATAAATGTCTTGGTGGCCTCGAACTGATGGAAATGTGTCAAGAAATATGGAAAAATAAACTTTCTTTTATCAGGAATTCATTAGGGGGAAACTCAGGGCGTCGTACTTTTGATGGCGAGTGCAGTTCCGGCGGCGGCGGCCGAGTATGAAATGTGATCATATTTCAAATACATTCACGGTCGTGGCAATTTGAACATTTGCATCAAGGGTTGCGGGCGCACGTCTGACAGTAGATGGGATGGAGGTTGAGCCTTTTCAGCCTTCCCCATCAGAAACGCCGCCTAATGAAGAAAACACTTAAACTCCGATTGGGGGAGTGATGAGGGGGATGTTTGGCCGCCGTTCGACGGAAACATCGCGCCGCGGCTGCTTAATCAGCGGCGTCCGTACCTCCGTGAGCCTCAAAGACTCGCTTAATGCGTGACGTCTTAAACGGTGACACGTTTGCACTTTTCTCCTTCCTGTCTGCAATCACGCTAATTGCTTTCACATATGACTTTTGCCGTCTTTTCCTCCGGCGTGATGCTTATCTCAAAGTGCATTTGGCTTCCCCCCCCCCCCCCCCTTTAGCTCTGAACGAGGTCTGAAAAAGGCTGGACCGCCTTCAGAGGGACGCGGCGAGGCGGCGAGAAGGTGGAGGAGTGCAAAGCCGCGGCTGTGAAGAAGCTGAGCTGAGCCCCCCCCCCCCTGATGGTGGAGGAGGTCCAACACCTGACTGAGAAACTATGTTGGTTTTTACTGTCCCCGTCTGTGTTTGTCGAGGGAAATCCTCAACAAATTCCGCTTGTTGTTCAAATGTTGCCAGTCCAAGAGAATACTGTTGCTAGGCGACTGGCAACAAAAATGTATGACAACTCCTCTCTTTTATTCCATTTTCATTTCTTTTTTTTGCGTTTCACTGGTGCGGTTTGGGATTGACAAATGTGGGGCTACAACCTATTTTCAAAAAGAGTTCCTTCCTCAGAACACAACCAAGAGGAGAGCAGATGGGTTTGGATGCAGTGAAGTGCTCCTCCCTCGCAGGTACAGGTGTGCAGAAACTAAAAAAGCAGGAAAAAGGCTTCTCGCCTCCTCCTTCACCTCCTCCACCCTTTCATCCCCCCTCTCTCGGGCGTTTGTTTTGGGGGATAAAGGCCGCCCCGCTTTGATCGGCGCTAATTAGACAGCCCGCGCCTTCGCTCGCTACCTTTCGAGGTTATCGCCGCGCTAATCTCCGGCCGGTAGCCAGGCGAGGGTGCTGCGCTCCTGGAGGAGAACCCCCCCCCCCCCCCCCCCCTCACTCCCAAAAGCCAGGCTAAGGTGAGGTGGAAGCGTGATGAAAGGGCCTCCTCCTTTCAGCGCAGATCAATACGCTCCCTCCTTTGCCTGTGGGGGATCAGGAGTTTGAAACACAAAGGGGGGGTTTTGCATAAAGAGCCAAACAACCACTCTCCCTGTGCTTTATACTCTCACTTTCCTCTGCCCCCCCCTTCAACTCTCGTCTCCTGAAGGAGCAGCGCTGCACTCATTTGATGAAGCTGGAAGTTTCAGCGTCTCTCTCTCTCTCTCTCTCGCTCGCCCATTCGACAAACGCCGTACGCGGAGATGAACAAACGTATGGATTCTCAGTAATGCTCCTTTAATACTCCGCGGCGTTTAATCCCCCCCCCCCCCCCCCGCTATTTGTGACTCACTCCACGCGTGTCCGAGGGAAAGCCGCTCCTCTGCAGGGGCTCGGTCAGTTTGTTCTGGAATCTGCGGAGTACACAATTCATGAGGGAAAGAAAGTGAGAGCAGCCGAGGGACTTTGTTTAAATGAGCTTTAAAGCTAAACCGCTCCACTTTAAACAAACGGACAATAACCGCACACTTTTAAATCTGCATTAATCCAAACTTTGGCGTCGGGATGTGTGGGGGGGGGGAAGGAAGGTGTGGACGACTGATGTTATAGATCTGAACCGTATTGTCTGATTAATATGGTTCTATCTCGGTTTCACACAACACGCCGCGTGGAAAAAAAAAAAGCCATCAGTAAATGCGTTTGAAGATCAGACGTCGCTTCTGTGTGTTGCGGCTTTTATCTGAAACGGCTTTTAATTGGAAAAGAGCAGACGTACTGTACGCAGAGTCCACCTATGCACCGCTCCCCTTCCTCCAGTCGTTTCGCCGCCGTTATGTGACCCTTTTTTTTGCAAGTAATTTCCCCTGGATTAGAAAAACAATCAATCCAATCAGGACTCAGAGAGAGGGGGAGGAGGAGAGAAGGAGATTTGAGAGGAAATCTCTCCAGAAGTTGTTGGGCGCGAGGAGAAGAAGGAGCAATCTAGAGGGCCGGCGTCTATTTCCCTCTCAAGTAATTCATTTATGTCTTCAAAACTCTTTGAGAGAGCAGAGTTACTGTGCCTTTGTTGTGCCTTAAAAAGCTTAGTGGGCCTCTATGAAGCAAAGAGAACACTTTAGTACAGCTACAAAGGGAGCGGACGGGCGGAGGAAGAAAGAAAAAGTGAATGGCGCCGCTGATAAAGTTGAGCAAATTAAGTCATTGACCTGCGGAGGAGATTAATAGAAAACAAGGTGCCCCAGCTTCACAAGTAATGAATATTCTTCAAACGCCGTGCAGGGGGATGGGGGGTTGGGGGGGGCGGGGGGGGTAGGCCCCCGCTTGATGCGGATGACATTGAAAGTTGCAGAGAACAGAACATTTCTGTCATTTTCCATTTGTATGCAAATTGGCCGGTTACACAAATTAACCCCTGAACCCCGGTGTCAGTCCTCATCTTGGGTGGAAGCCGGCCCCCCCGCTGGGGCCCCGCAGCCCGCCGCCGCCGCTTCCCCTCTCCGAGGTCAGCCGTGGCTCCGCCCCCTTTTTGTTTACCGCTCTCCTTGGCCGGGGGGGGGGAGATGACCTCACGGGCGAGAGAATCCCGGAGCGCTAAAAGTGTCCTTTGATCATGTGATCCTGATATCTGATCGGCATCAGACTGTAACGTTGCTTGGAGGTGGACCTCCGGCACGGAGAGAGAGGAGGCCCGGCTCTCGGCCAATAGAAGAACCCTCGGACGCTGTGGATCCATCAGGGAACGCGAGCCGACGCGGGTTTTAAAGCGCCGCGTGTTGTTGTTGCAGCTAATTGCAGAGCAGGCCCTGCGTGCTCATCACCGCGTCTCCGTCCCTCTGCAGAGACGGGAAGGAGGAGACATTCCACCATCTGCAGAGGAAGGTGGCAGCCGCGCAGTGATTGACCCCTTTAATTGATGCGGCTTTAATTATGATAATCGCCTGCCGGAGTTGCTGTTGTTTCGCTTTCCATAACAACCCCCCCCCCCCCCCCCTCACGCACACACACACCCGTCCTTTTATTGTCAGCGGTGTTTCATATCCTGGCATCCGCGGGCGCAGGTGTCCTACAGATGTTCGGTGGCCTCCCCTCGGCGCCGCGCAATTTGTCAGCTGCTAATCAGCAGCCACCTTTGCATCGCCGCAGCGGCACGTGGCGCCGGGCTGAAAGGCTCCCGAGTGGACGGGAGAGCGGGTCGCATGGCGGAATCTCCCTAATCCGCCGCGTCCTTCCTAACGCCGGTAGACTCGGACTTCATGCTCATTAAGACTCGCGTTCAGACATTCACGGTTCAATTTTGAACAACAACACTGCAGTTTTTTTTTTTAGGATTTATTGTGGAACTTGAGTGAATTTCCTACTTTTTGGAATAAAACTTTTTGCGGGAGGAACCCAACACCACGGCACAGTGGCAAGAGCAGTGAGTGAAATGGGTTTAGACAAACAAACAGGCGCACACACACACACACACTGTGCGAGCGGCCACCAGTGGCTCCGCAGTAAGTTTCCCTTCAAAGGATCCCCTCAGGATACACTGTGGCGAACATAATCCGAGGCCCCTTTGAAGTGCACACTTGAAGTGTCTTTTGGCTCGGTTACTGCGAGTGGCATCTCAGCCCTTTGGGTTGTTGGAGAGGAGAAGCGGCTCCTCGGCCGGGCTCGAGGTGGAGAGGCAGCACCTGGTGGTCCTCCTCGCCGCGCTTCACACATTTAGAGCTCGCGCTGGCTGCTCGGCTCCTCGGGGGCCGCCAAGGAGGTATAAACGCCGCCCCGCTTCCTCTGCCCGGATGAAGCACATCTCGGGAGTAGGGGGGCGGGGGGGGTTTAATAAATCCGGGGTGGCTTTGTCACACGTACGCGCGTTCCTCCGCTCCGAGGGGAGGGAGGAGCGGCATCAGACACACCGGGGCCTAGAAGTCAACAACTTAGCAAGGAGGCGGCGTGTTAGCACTGTGCCGCCGACACAGTCGAAAGCGTTCGTTTTAAAACCACAGACGGAAAAAGTTGGGCAGGAATATTCGACGCGCTCCACGCTGAACATGTGACGAGGCCTTCGGAGAGTGATCTCCCCACTATACGACGATGGAGGAATAGCTGGGCATGAATAAGGCATGTGTTTTTGGATTCCTCTTCAAGCTGCCTGTTGTGCTCCTTGAGGTCGGCGACATGAACTCATCTGCATTTGGAAAAACCAAAACATCTGCTCTGCTACTTTGACCCCGGCTCCTCCAGACGATGTGATGAATACAAATGTTTAGGAGGTCTAAAAACTTCACTTTCAGACATCACCTCTCCTTTGGTGCTTAAATGTGCACTGTAGACTATGAACTTCAGGAAATATAATCAAAACCCCTCTGAAAGGGATTTGAAAATAGAAGATAAATAACGAGATGCGTGTGCTATAAAATGTGGTTTTGTTGCCCCGTCCTGTTCAAAGAAACGACGGCGCGGCCCTTTAGTGGGCGGAACCCGCCTCGTAACCACTCGGCCCGGCGATGGGACCCGGCGGCGCCTTTTACTGCGAGTCTCGTTAAACCCGCTTGAGACGGAGAGGCCTTGGTGGAGCCGTGGAGTGCTGAGGCCTGAGGGCCGTCTCACTACCACCGAACCCCTCATGTTACACATAGGATGCCTCCGTGACATGCTTCACCAAAATAAAGACAACTTGATTGTGTGAAAGCAGCTAAATGATGTCATTCATTGGCTGCGTTTTATTATCTCACTGGAGGCTTTTATTGCACATTTTAAATACAAACGGAATAAAACAGACTGAAAAATGTGTAGGATGATTCTAAAAATCCCACCATGAACAGACCCCATATGCGTGTATCCACGAGCGATGTAAAGGTAAACTTTGGCCGTGTGTGTGTGTGTTCTCACCTTCTTCTCTTGGGGAAAAGAGCGTTTTGCAGCAGGAAGCGAGTCGTGACCCTGGAGTCCATCACGGCGACGGAGGGATGGAGCCGAGCGCCGCGGGCTGCAGAGATGATGGAGGAAGTCACGTCGGTGCATTCAGGAAGGACGCTGCAGGAAAAACACGGTCGCTGTGTGGAGAGAGAGAGAGAGAGAAGCGCTTCATTTCACGTATGAAGGCGTCCAAAGGGCAGCTTTAAAAGGGTGCAATACTAGATTTGTGATTCCACAGAACATTATGATTACCAAACCGGCCCATCAGGAACAAGCCCGAGGGCCCGAAGAGACACGAGGCCCCTGAACCGAGGCCGCCGTCAAAGTGTATCAGAAACAGCGTTTTGTTGCATTTGTTTCCTTCTTTAAGACGATTGGCCACCTCAAAGTGATTCATGACAACGGGAAGCCGTTTGATCTCGGGTCAAAAACTCCACAGCATCTTCCTGCACGAGTAGGTATCGCTTCTCTTCTTTCCCCAATATCCGAGCTCCCGATGACATGTTTCCTAAATCCTCTGCCCTCCCTCGACACAGCTTTTGAGGAGAAGTGTGCAGAAGGAAAAGAGAGACAGTGTATGTGAGTGTGCTGCAGGCAGCCGGCGGTGGATTAGCAGAGTTTTCTGCGAATGATCCTCGCCGACTGGCCAATCTGTTCAGCGGGGGCCCCGAATTCACGCAGACGGCGCGAGTAGTGACACCAACTGCTGCGACAGAGAGGGAGAGAGCGAGCAGGAAGTTCCGTGGCACGCCGCCCGCCACGTGACCGCTCCCCGACTTGGTCTCCGTCCAGCCATCTGTTTTTCTCTCCGTCTTTACCCCCCCCCCCCCACCCGCCCGCACCGCCCGCCCGCCCGCCCGCCTCTCTCTACGTCCTCCCCTGGCCCTCCTCCGGGGCCCGGGGACGGCGCGCGATGGGTCCGTTTGAGGCGAGGCCCGGCGAGGACAGGTTAAATGACGAGGCTCGTTGAAACCAATCAGAGGAGTCTGCAGACGGAGCCGAGGATCCAACGCCAAACGCAAACTAAACTAAACGACTGTTAGACAACAGCCGTGATTGCATTTCCACGAGGAGCCTCGGCATCCGCCGCCCATTCGGCTGCGGCGCTTTGCAACAGAACCCGTTTTGAGCGGCTGCCTCCCTCCTCCCAGTATGTGCTAATGCATTTAATTTAATGTTCGCAGACGCCGTAATTGGTATAATATTGCTCCATAATACATCGAAGGAAACCTTAGCATTAAGCACTAAATTGAAATTTTGAAGCGAACGGTGAAAACGACTGTGGGGCAAAGAAACCCCATTAAATGTAATTTGTTCTGCATGGCTGTGGGGGTAATGGTTACAGAGACACTCCTTTATTAAGTCGAAAAGGTAGCTTTGGATTTGCTCTCTCACACACACACACACACGCACACACACACACACACACACTTGTGTGGAGGTATTCAGCAAGGTGTAAGCTGTCGCCGACAAAGCGTTGAGAAGCCACTGGAGGACTGTTAAACACACACACACACACACACACACATTATTCTAGTCCTCTAACACCACTAAATCGACAGAGACCGTTAGAAAGACACCGGAGGAAAAAGGACATGGACTTGAAGGAAACTGAGCATTTAAATTAAGAAGGCGTGGAGGACAGAAGAAAAAGGGAAGAGGAATCAAGGAGAGGAGGAGGAAAACGAGGAGAAGGAGATTAGGAGAGAAGAGGAGCCTGAAGGAGGGGCTAGAGAATGAGAAGAGGAAAAGATGAAGAGGTGTGGAAGACTAGAAGCAAGGAAGAGAAAAGAAGAGCATGAAAGATGGAAAGGAACAAAGACGGGAGAGAAAATAAGAACAAAGAAGTAAAAAGATGCAAGAGGTGAAGATGGAGAGGGGGGGAGACAAAGAGGGAGGAGGGATACGAGGAGAGGGAAGGTGAAGCAGCAGGAGAGGAAGATGAGGAGGTCCCGGCGGAGGACGGGAGATCAAACACGGACTCTAAGTCAAACTCCGCAGAGGGATCTTAAACCTCCTTTGTAATTGGAAATTTAAAAGTTATTACAAAGGCGCTCCTTCAGAAAGATGTCTTCAGCAGATAGAAAAACACCAGGAGGACTTTTCTTGTCCCCCTCGGTAACAGTGACATCACTTCCTTCAAGCAGCTAATCTGGTACATTCACTCAGTATTTGACATTCAGTATTACACCGTTATATAATAACATTTGAACCCATTTCTAACGGATCGCTCCTAAAACAAACAACTCCTCACTCGTCAAATAAGTGGGTGTCATTTCATAATGAAGCCGTTTCCTCCATCACAAAGAGTGTGAGAAGGCCTTAAAAGGCCGACACAAGAACAGGGGGGGGGGGGGGGGGGGGGAAGCTGCATCCAACATGCACGGGCTCACACAGTAGTACATAAATATATATTCAAGGTGACGTTATCAGTGTTTTTGATTGATGGGGCATTGCATATTAACAGCCCCATCAATGATTGGGAGGGGGGGATGGGGGGGGGGGGGGGGGGGGGTTCTCCCCGTGGGAGGAGGCGCTGGTGCAGCAGTGGGAGCTGCACAGTTTTGCTGGGTGTAG
>NW_026909877.1:0-43711 GCF_949316345.1 Pungitius pungitius | reverse complement strand
AGGGAGGAAGTTGACTTTAAAGCCTCTAATGATGCTCTCCGATAGGTACAAGTCTATCACGGGCTCACATGGAGTCACGGGCCCATTTGCATTAATAATGTTGGGGAAAAAAAACATCACAAACTACACTGAATTTAGCTTTGCATGTTTGCTTTAAGCCTACACGTTTGTTAAGTTAAATGTAAATGTAGTGCATCTCCCTCCGTCGTCACTTCACCGTAGATCGTGATATCATATTGTGCAGCGATCAAACCCCACGTGGCTGCAGCAGGTAGGAGATGCCACACTTCAGCGGGTAATCGGCCGACAAAAAAACCTCCATCATGCACAGGTGCTGTCCTCAGCTGAGCCGCATTGGTTAATTGAGCAGATCTCTCATTTCGTACCCTCCTATAGCTGCAATTATCCCCTGCTCCTAACCAACGGCGGCGTCCGAGGCGAGCGCCGCTCAGTGGATTGTTAACGCTGCTCCCCACCGCGGTCCTCTGCCGCCATGCCTCTGATCCAGAGAACCGGGCACGCAAAGCACGCTGGGAGACGTAGGAGCCGGCAGCGCTGGGGGGGGGGG
Organism: Pungitius pungitius; assembly: GCF_949316345.1. Lineage (NCBI taxonomy): Eukaryota > Metazoa > Chordata > Actinopteri > Perciformes > Gasterosteidae > Pungitius > Pungitius pungitius. The sequence continues at coordinate 43,143 of NW_026909877.1, read as the reverse complement.
GGACAGATCTGGACAAACCCACGCGGCGTCCAAAGTGGCTCTGATTGCAGAGAGAGAATTCTCCACCAGCTCCCTTTTCTTTTCCTTTTCGCTGCCCCCCCCCCCCCCCCCATTCTGCGGCCCAAGCGCTCACATCACATCAGGACGTGCAGGGCCGAGATAATATGTCAGATTAAATATGTATGGGTGAATTAGGGCAGAGTATTATATCATTTAAATTCAAATCGCCCCATCGCTCTGCACCGTCTCATTATGACGCCTGAGAAATTAGCAGATAAAACACAGACCTGATATTTAAGGCTGATTTAGACCCACTTGAGCTTCTCTCTCTTCACACTCCAACACGTTACTGTAGGAAACCAAAGAAGGGCTACCTTTCAAAGCCTGCGGGGCATTACGAGTCTTGTCCGCCTTTTGAAAATCACCACAATTAAACCTCAAAGTGGACCCCCATCCCCCCCCCACAGAATATTAGCGAGACCTTTTCGTCTCCTGGTGGAACAAACACACACCGAGTCCGCACAGCACGCATCCTGCCTTCTGTTGATCAACGGGTACATTCTTGTCTTTTTAAATCTGAAATCCAGATAATGTTTGACATTTCCCCCCCCCGCAGGAGGGGAGACACGGAGTGAACCTCTCCGAGCATTAAACTGCATGAATAATGAAGCTTCCAGTGTTAAAGCAGAGAGTGACTGCACTGGACAGGTGGACTACGGCAAGAGGTCATTAGCATAAGTTATTAAGCAATTAGTGCTGCTCATTTATCAGGCCACGTGGGCACAGAAGGCCACAGACAAACATGGCGGCAGCGCGGCCTCTAAAGGGAGATTCAAGCGCCGTTTGCACTCGTGACCCTCCTAGCGTCTCGCCTCCCACGGTTCCATCCGTCAGCATCCCGCGTTGCCTTTTGCAGCATCCGACGCAGTCGCGTCACAGACAGAGCGCAGCGCTGCGTCGCCTTTGTTTGCTCACTTGGCATGGCCCCGAGTAGGTTTGTTGGAAAAAGCCCCCTTTAAGCAGCAGCTCTCCTTACTGAAGGTCAGAGCGCTCGTGTAACAGCTTAATAACAAAGTGGGCAAATAAATTACCGGCTCCTTAAGGTGAGGCATTAGCTCGGCTTATTTATTTTCATTTCCGTGGCTTTTATTTGCTTCTTTCCCCTGTGGTAAAGCAAAGGCTGATTTCTGCCATGATTCCCTCCTTAATTTTAATACCCTTTTACTCATCATACACACATTACACCCCCCCCCCCCCCCAGAACCCCTCCCTCCCTTCATCTCCCTGAAATAATGTAAGTTGGGCTCACACAGGAACACAGGGCGACCACAGGGAGGACCGTAAACTAGCTTTCTTTCTTCCCCCTGCAATTAATTGGTGTACAGCCATGTGCATATATGATAACAGAGGATTTCTTCCTGAAACCCCCCCTCCTCCTCCTCCCCCCTGCCCCCCCCGTACACACACACACACACACGTCTCCCCAACAAGGAAGAAGGGAGGTTAATTAATGTAAGGGCTGCGTGTTCACAGAGATGCAGAGTTTAGTACGTCGCTGCCACCGCAGCCCCTCCTCTTCCTCCTCCTCCTCTCCATCACTCCCCCCCCACATCCCCTGCCGCCTTAAGAGCCTTGATTCTTCACTAATGACCTAGTTCTTTTAATGAGCGGTATTAACCCCTGGCTACAGTCGCCCAGGTCTTAATTGTCAAGCCAGGCTGAAGCGCAGGGAGACGAGTCCCTCGCCCATCAGCAGGTAGAGGCGGCGCCGCATTAACGCGCCTCATCACCGGGGCCTCAGGAATAAATAAGGAAAAAAAAATACATGAAATAAAAAAAATGAAATAAAAAAGGTTGCCGAGGCAACCGGCGGCCAACATCATCAACTATCTCACCCCTTTTTTTGCCCCTCGTGATGATCACTACGATGATCACCCCCCCCTCGCCTCACCCATCTCTCATTTTGGACCGTCTCCTGCTGCGACCGCAGGGGGGGAGGGGGGGGGGGGGGGAGGGATGCTCTGTGTACGCACAAAAAAAGAGTGTGTGTTTCTGCTAAAGAAAATGCAAACTCATTAAGACACATTCGGAAAAATTGAGAAAAAAAGCAGCAGACCGGGTCCTTTCATTTACAGAAAATGTGATTAAAATTCCCCTTTATGTTGCACCCAAGAGGTGTGTTTTAAAATTCAAACACTATTTACTATTAAGCACAATATAAAATAAATCCAATAACGAGATATAGAAATATAGACACCTAATTAGCACAAGGACGCTGCACAGCCTCATGAAACACTAATGGCTTTAATGAAGAAAAAGTCCAAAATAGCAGCAGGTTCGTTGAGATGCAGAAACATGTCAGCAGCCGCAGAGACGGAGCTTCAGCAACGACCCCGAATCACCACAAAGAAATGTGCAAAAGGCTTCCTTCATGTTTAGGTATTGTTTTAATTAAAATATAAAATGTTTTTTTGCTATTGTTTTTTTTTCTTTCGACCTTTAATGCTAAGATCAAAATTGTCCCCGCAGGTCATCTGTCAATCAAAATGCAACCTGGTGACCTCGTCTTCCTGGGACTGGAGGTGCTACTCGCACACTTTGTTCTTACATCCACCCCGAACAAATGAAAACTTGCCTTCCTGTGCACAAGGAGAAGGAATGGAAACGCCGGCCTCAGACCGGTGGGGAGGAGGTCAGACGGATTAACCGCCCCCGTTGACCAAATATGGGCGTGTGCCGCACCCTTGTACTCATCGTGTTAGGAAATGAGTCCATTTCCCATTAGGATGCTGCTGCTCTGCCTTACAGCTGGGAGTATTAGCAGCAATAAACCTCACTGTCAATCTGCACGAAGGGCGGGGGCCTCTGTCCGTGTGTGTGTCTGTGTGCGTCTCTGCACAAATACATCGCCGTGCCAGTCCATTTCTTGGTGCTGCACGTGCACGCAGTGAGTGTGTGTTAGCTCGTCATTGGGCAAAAATGAGAGTGTGTGCGGGCGGGGGGGGGGGGGGGGGGGGGGGGGCAGCCTGCAGACCTCGTGGCCAGTGGTCTGCTGTTGACGTGACAGCCCGTCGGTCAGATTGGAGAGGGGAGACCTTGACCCGAGCTGTCCAACCAGCAACCTGCCCTGCAGCACTGGGACCAGTATGACAAGGGCAGTGGGAAGGGCAGCAGCGCACACACACACACACACACACACGTTAGACCGAAGGAATGCCTGAAAATACAAGCGTCAGTCCTCCTCGGAGAAAGAAAAGCGAGCGAAAACAACCTCCAAACACAATGAGTGGTGGGTAAGAGGCGCTGAGACGCAGCGGTGACCAAAGCCTCCATCATCAGTCACAAGGTCCTGCTCCAACCGTGATACGGCTCCACCCGCAAACAGACCTGAAAGGCTGCCTTTGTACCGTTTGATGGGCTCTATGAATGCCTTCTGTTTCCCTGGGCTCGGTGGGGGGGGGGGGGGGGGGGGGTCACAGGTCTGACTCACCCATGACCACATGACTGGTCACATCAACCGTAGGTGGTGGTAGTTTAGTCTCCTCCTGTGTTACTTTTTTTTTTTAAGTAAATTTGTGTAATGAGGTGTTCAAAGGGGGACGGACGTGACTAAATCCAGTGGTTTTCTCCGTTACAAAAAATACATCCAGATTAGAAAACTAATTGTTCTATAATAATTACGATTGCATGCAAATAACCACAATGAAGTAAAACAGATTAAATTAACAATCAATGAAGGAGTAGTATGGATCCGCAAATGAATTTACGGGTTGATTTTTTATTACATATAATCATTGCAAATGTTGCTAGAAAAAAAATCTTTTATATATCGACTATTGCTTCTTAATAAATCTGATTTATCAAACACGATCCATATGTGCACTCTGAAGACCAAACCGAGGGCCCGTGTTTTCAATATGAGAGGAGGAATCTTCCAGATCATTACATGCCTCTATTCATATTAATTACCAGATTAACTCAACTCAAGATTACTCAAGCAGACAGCCGTCCAGCTTCATCTGTCCACCAGCACAGATTAGACGTCAGCAGGACAGATCACATGTGTATTTATACTTATAGAGAGAAATATATACTGCTTTTACATATTTTAACTGGTCCTTCTGACGGTAGAAATGGCGGTATTGATGGTCAGTGTCTCAGTGGCGGCTGAAGAAGCTTCCTTCTGCTCCACAGAGGCAACGACGATGCGCTTTTGTGAGGTTTCTCTCCTAAAAGCAATAAACATGAACATCCGGCCTGAATACAGAGTCTGAGAACCTTCACGGTAAATTTAAGGGGGGGGGGGGGTTCGCGGATGCCTCAGGAGCCACCAAATGCCTTCCCTTAAGCCTTCGGCATTCAGGGGGAGGGTGGGGAGGGGGGGTGAGGCAGGGGGAGAAGAAGGAGAAGACACTATTTCCTTTCAACCCCCCCCTCCCCACTGCCTTTTCATTTCTGTTTGAAGTAATGCAAGAAGGAGCCGCGCAAGCTCCGCCATGATCACCGCCACTCTCATCATCATCATCATCATCACCAGCGCCGCCACCACCGGCGCCATCATCATCATGGAGCCCCCCCTCCGAGTCTCGCCGTAATATCGCCCGTTATTCCCCCCCCCCCGTTGTCAGCGCAGGTTACAATCCGTAATCCATGACTGCCCCAGAATCAGAATGTCCCTCGTGAGTGGGATTTTTCGGCTCGTTTCTCTTCTCACCCCCCCCCCCCCACATACACACATTAACCCCCCTACCTTCTTCTTCTTGTCTTTTATGTTTTTGTTGTTGTTGCCCTGAAGGCTTTACCGATGCTCTACGGCCCAACGTTTATTCCTCCTAATCTCACTCTCATCTCCAGGCTAGCTGTGACAGATGGTTATAGGCACACAATAGCATTAACAGTTGGATTCCCCCCCCCCATTCTGCCCTTTCCACCCCCTCTTCTGTACAACAAATAGACGCCGAGGCCCGACTCCTCTGTAGGTAAACTCTGCTTTAAAAAACGCTCTCTGCACGTCGTCCGTCTCCCCCCCCCCCCTGTCAAATAACCCCCCCCACCCCCCTGCTGTCGGCACTCCAAGGTAAGCTGCATTAACCTCACCGACTGTTATTAAAAAGATGTATTTCACCAGGTTTTCCCTGCACCGCCTCCTCTTCTTTTTCTTCAGAAACACACACACGCACACACACACACACACACACACACACACACACACACACACACACACACACACAAACACACCAGGGCGGCTTCATAAATTCTCGACGGCAGCCCCAGTCGGTCTAATTTCAATCCCACCGTCAGTCCTGTCAGATGAGAGCCGGCGGATGATACATAGGGGTAAATAAGGCGGGTAAAATTAGCCCCTCCTGTCGTTCCATACCTTTTGCCCCCCCCCACCCCCCAGGCATCCTGGGAAATTGACTGCACGCTAGATCTTGAAAATTAGCCCCTTAATGTTAGCCAGACAAACCTGGCAGGCCCGGATAATGCTTCGCCCGAGTCACCCACAGCCGATTAATTACCCATTTTTCACCTCATTTTGCATTTATATGATTTGCCGTCCATAGAGAAGGTGAAATGATTGAATGGTAAAAAAAAGCAGGTAATGAGTCAACCTTTTAACCTGCAATTGTTCACCACTTCCACTTATCCGCCATGAGAATACGTTGACACATTTTCTTGTGTATTAAAAAACTGATTGTTAACCGCTTGCGAGCCACAGCAGCGAGCCACAGTGCAGCTGTAAACAAGAGGAGCTGATTTTGGAGAGGGGGGGGGGGGGGTGTCCCTCTCTCCCACCACCTGGTTACGGCCCTCGGCCCGGGTGGCGTTCGGCGTTCAGCGAAGGCCGAGGAGAGAGGAGTCATGCGGGATGAATCGGATGTTTTCATCGACAACTAAAACAACAAAAGTTGTGTTGAATGAATCCGGTTCCCATCACAGACTCCCAAACAGCAGCTTAAGGGCAAAGGGAGTGCATTTCTTACAGCCCCCCCCCTCAATGATAATGTGTCAAATCAGATCTCTCTTTCCACACAGAAAGGAGCATGTTGGGCTGCAAGGCCCGAGCTCCTCTGTGACTGATCCACAGTCAGTGTTAGTGAGGATGGTGCGGGGGGGGGGGGGGGGGGGGGGTCGGGGGTGTGCACAGAGGTCGCAGAGTCGGATGTGGGCCTGCCGGGACCCACTAAGGATTAACACAAGCGCTGTGCTCAGGACATATGGCATTTGCCATCTCCCACTGGGAAAGAGACTCTCCCCTGGCCCCCCCCTCCCTGCATCATCATATCTCTCTATGCGACTTCCACCCCTCCCTCCCTCCCTGCCTGCCTCACTCTCTCCTGTTGGGGTTTAAAGGCTTGAAGTGCTTTAGTTGTTTACTGTGCATTAAATGCCCCCCCCCCTCAGACCTCCTAAACTTTGCCGGGTTAAGAGAAAGATGGCTCAGCGGAGGCGAGGCTGCTGACACCATGAAGCCTCCCGGGCCGGAGGTGTCGGCTTTTAATTCCATCGGGGAGGGGGGGGGCGGCAGAGGAAGTGATACCTGCTCACTGTCACCGAGGCCGTCGGCGCGACGTGACCCTTTTGACCTCCGGACCAGGACGCCTGCTACGTGCCGGGCCACGCGGCAGTTTGCAGTTGCCCCCCGCCCCCCCGCCGCCGCCGCGGCGTGAGCACCATCACTCACATGCAGGTCCGCTATCGTTCCTAAGCCGCGTTGTTACAGCGTGATGGAGTGGCGTGCGTTTCCCCCCCCCCCCCCCCTGCCTTTTATTCACGGGCCACCGTCACACGGCGGAAATCAAAGCTGGTAATTCGCCGGTTGATGTTTATTGTGCGCCTCCCGCGTCTAGAGACATTTGATAAACAGCGTGTTGCAAGAGGAAGGAAGAGAAAAAAAGGGAAAAGAAGGTGTTGGAGGATCTTGTGGGAGCCAAAATAAAGGCCCATTCAGCGCCGCTACCGTGTGAAAATGCCTCCCCGCACTGACTCATATTTCACCGGCAGAACGAGCGGCTCGCCGTACGCGCCCCGGTGATGAATTACACCAAAGCACATTCCTTATGGGAAATCTGGATGGTGCAGGAGAGGAAGGGGGGGGGGGAGGGGGGCTCCAGCGACAAATTGCCTTCACTGCCAGTTAGTCCATGTTCCTTTATTCTCTCTCTGTGTCGATGCTGTTGTTGGGGGGGGGGGGGTTATTTTGTTAGGTGGAGGTTATTCCGTCTTCTGCAGAGACATTTGGGAACGCCTGCAGGTGGTGGAGCCTCCGGGTCGGAGGCCGGCGGAGCAGAATATTCGGAGCGCCACGGGAGCGAAGCCAGGCAGCACAACAACTAAAGACGTCTCTCAGATGATGATTTGCCCGATCAGCGCCGTCGATACCTGTTAGCAGCGGTGAGCGGGCCGCAGCGGGCCGGAGGCCAGACAAGCTGCCCGGTCCGGGGGAGGGAGGGGGGGGGGGGGTTTGGAAGGTTGCCAGCTTGAATCTCTGGGATGTTTTTTTTAACAGGAAGCAGCGCTCCCCCCACTCCCGTCCCACATGCTGGAGCGCCAAACGAGGGGGGGCCAGGGCCACGCGGACGACCCGAAATCTGCAGGATGAACTCCGCCTCTGAGCTGGGCTCCAGAGGCGATGACACAGGAGGGATGGACGGGTTCAATCTCCTCCTCCACCACCTGCTGGAGGTTCCTGGTGCAAGGCAGGAATCCTCCGCTCTGACCAGTCCATACGGACGCCACAGCACAACATTAAACTAGAAAATACCGTTAAAAAAAAACGTAATTAATGCTTTGACCTCGTCTCAAAGCTGGAACAGCGTGGCATTGACAAAATAGTCCAATAGTGTCGTTCTTTGTCACTCATTCCGGCTACTATTGCAATTTGTGACGTACTCCTCGGCGTTGTTCTGCCTTTGTTTCTCGGGATGATCAACTACGGTCTCACTTTGAATGTTTACCACACACACACACACACACACACACACACACACAGACAACAGCAAGCTTACAGGCCTCTTCTCCATGTGGAGGGATTACCAGACAGCGGCGCTTCCTCCATCAATCTCAAATTCACCTCAGAATAAATCCCAAATTTATGAGCGTGTTAGCGGGCGTAATCCAGTCTTGATTTGCTCATTTCAGGCGCGAGGTGGGGGGGCGGGGGGGGGGGCAGTAAGAGAGAGAGAGATTACCTACCGGGTAGTTGTTGTGTCCCCACCACCGGAGTAGGTGGCCAACAAAAGGCAGAGAAACATAACAACAGGCGGCAGCTGGAGCCGGGCTGCTGTCGGAGAATAGGCGCTTTCCAGATTTATTGACATCGCTCGCAGGGGAGCTTTGTCTCCCGTCAGACTGTCGGGGCGCGTGGCGGCGACAAAAAGGGGGGGTGTGGGGGGGGCAAAAAAACCCCAGAAAGAGTGGTTATTTCTGCTGATAGGGCATATTTTCTGTCAACAGTCTCTGGCAGATGAGTGTATGTGATAATACCGCTGCCAAGGAAAGTCTCTCAGCTTTTCAGCACGCAGAAGAATATTTGTGTCCTCGCTCCCCCCCCCCCCCCTTCCAGCTCCTATAGTTCAGTAAACTCAAGTAATTACCACGGAGGCACGCTCGATAATTACAAAACGCTCCGTCACGGTCATGTAGGTAATCGTATATCTTGCTCTGCTGGCAGCGATAACACAGGTGAGACGAATGGCAGAAAACAGATCTGATAGCATTGTTATGGTAAAGAAATGGCATTATGATGAAGGGCCGCGACGCCGCTGGGGGGCCATATTGACTCTCCCCTCCGCGCAGGTACAAAGAGGACTCTGTCCGCCACAAAAGACCATCCGGCATTGTGCTCACGCTGCTCGTGTCTCGTCCCTCCATCGGCAAATCAGCATGAAATTTGCTTAATTATCAACCGCAAATCAACAAAATATTAGGCGTTGTTTACTGTAATCCCATTTTGCTTAGTTTAATTTCCTCGACCCTTCTCCTGGTGGCGTATTTAGTCAGGATTGGACACGGTGGCGTCCTGCAGGCGCCGGCTATCCAGTGCAGCTCCGCGAGGCGGCGGAAAGAACGCACCACGTAATTAGCAAAATGCGGCCCTAATGCTCGTCTCCTTGAGAGTTTGACCCTATTTGTTTGTGCCGAGGTAATTTCATTACGCCCATAGCAATTCCAGGAGCCGCCGCGAGTTAACGCTAAACGCTCACCAGAGAGGGGATAAGTATTTGGCAAGGCATCAGCAAAGAAAAGAGAGGCAGCGCCGAAGCTCAATAACACTTCTTTCATGTTGACAAATTCCATTAGGGCGCAAAGGCTGGTGTTTGTACTCCTTTTATTTATGATAATGCTCAGGCATGGGGGGCATTCATCACCCGTGCCACCTATGTGGGCCCCACAGCGTGCAGCGATTTGTGCAGAACACTCGGCGTCAACTGGCCCGAGGAGAAGTCAAGGTGGCGTCTTGTTCCGGCGCCACCAGCTCCTTCTGGGTGTCCTCCGCTACAAGAGGGTCTCATGGCGTGACGGAACCAAAGGGTTCCCCAATCATCATTCCCCCAATGTTCTGGTAGAACTAGTAATGTTAGCACTATTGCTAACGTATCGTGCATGCGGCTTTGTTTGGGTGTGACTGAAAGGGCGTTTTCAGATGCTCCGCGTCGTGTCCTGCATGCACGCACTGTCAAGGAATTAAGTAAGTGTCCTGAGCGTGTGTGTTTTGGTTCTAGGGGGGGGGGGGGGCTTACGTGCACACGCTGAACACTGAGGTTGGAAACATTCTGATGTCAACAGCGCAACAAGAAATAGGAAACACATTTAAAGCTCTGGCGCTGAGGACGGTGTCCAGGAGCCAGGGCGAAATCACCGCGCAAGCCCGCCATCGCGTGTGACAGGGTGCATCGTGGGATAGCTCTTTATCCCCTGCCCGCAAAGCAGCGATCGCGAGAGGTACGTCCCATCTGAGGACAGGGAGTCGGCGCAGGTTGTACCTATTAAGGCAGCTTAGTAACTCAAGAAGCGGCAATTTAAGACGGGGAGAAGCGGAGGGCGGAGGGAGGATTGGGGAAGAAAGCACAACTAATGCCATAACTCGGGAGGCTCCCCCAAGACAGCTTTGAGGATTGGACTGAATGACAGAAAGCCTCGTCATCACAGAGGTGGGTACGAAGGCGGGTAATGAGAGGACTCGCTCCATGCCAGACACATTGCACCAAGGGAAGGAGAGGCCCCCCCTTTTTCGCTGTTGAAAGCTCACAGTTGGAATAAAGAAACCAGTCCTGAAACGTGATCTTTGGCAACATGGAGATCCAGTTTTCTTTACATCTCAAAGCATTGGGGATTCTCGTGGGGGGGGGGACAGGAGAACATGTACCAACCTACTGTTCGTGTTCCCCTCAGTTTTGAATCTTGTGCGGTTGGCAGCAGGGACAGAACCCAGGAAACAGTATCCTATCACTTAAATGGTTAAGTATTTTATGAGTAAAATGCTTCCAAATGTCTCTCAAGAACCTTCCAGACCACACCAAAGACAAAATGAGGTAATATTACGTTTCTGAAAAGTCCCCAGTATGATACCCCGACTCTGGTGTAATTGCATCAGAAAAATGGTGCGCGACTCTCCCTCTGTTACATGTCAGGCCATTTGGCAAAAGCCGCGCTCATTAAGAGTGTGGGAGAGAAAACTTCTCAAATTCTTCCCAGCTGAAGGCTTGTATGCATGTGGAGGAGAACGACACAGTCCCCCCGCCCCGTTAAATCCTCCACACGGCCCCAATACACTGCTGGCTGGCACACTGGAGATAAAAACAGAGGAGCATGGGGGCTAATAGTCTTCTGCAGGGTCAACAAACACTCGTTCAACAGGACACGTCTTCTGCAATGAACCACTTTCATTTGAATCAGTCTCCAACGAGACTGAAGAACGAATAGAGCCATCATCTCCACTTCCCTGCAGAAACGGCCCCCTTCGGGATCTGCGTGGGCCTGCCCCCCCCCCCCCCCCAGAACCGTCACCACCTTTCCACATGTGGGACGATGACTGCAGCTTGTGTAACCGCAGGAGAGGCTTCTGTTCACAAGTCCCAACTACGGCCTCAAAAACACTGGATCACAATATGTGAATCTTTAAATATCCTCGGTGATTTGTCGACTGCCCCCTCCGTCTCCATGGCAGCCTAATCTACTGCACATTTAAAAATGGCTATCATGAAACAGGCATTCCCTGTAAGTAATCCCCTCCTCTCTGAAAGGAGAAGGGGGGGGGGGGAGAGATGATGGGAGGAGGGAAGAAGAAGGAAGAAAATCTGCAGCAAAGAGGATTTTTTTGCGTCTAGTTATGTCAGGCTGTATTTTAAACAGTGCTAATCATATACCTTTGTGGACACTTAATTAAAATTACAAAAACAATTTTAATCGGTGGTCCAATTAATATGTAAATGTATGCAAATGTAGTATAACAAGGTGGTGATTAAGTTAAGGACACTCTATTTCATGTCTTCCTTAAGTGTGAAAACAAACAGTCTTTCTCCCCTGCCACCCCCCCGCCCCCCCTCAACCCCCCCCCCCCCCAAAAAAAAACATCCAAGATGGATTGTGATGTTTACTGGCCACATGCTGAGTTGGGAAGATCTAAAAAAGAGGCGTGTAACTGAGAGCTGGTATTCATAACCCGCATATTCCCCCGTTGACTCAGGCCATCGTGCCCGACGGTCCGTGTGCAAAGTGATCGCTGAGCGAGCCCCCCCCCCCCCCCCATACCCAAAGCAAACGGCCCCCAGGCTGGAGGTGAGAGTTGACGATTCTCAACGAGCAGACTTTCAATTCTAATTAGGCCTCGGAGATACGGTGGTCTTTCAAAGTGGTGTCTGGAGGGGCCGGGGGGGGGGGGGGGGGGGGGGGGAGCAGGTAATAATGAATCTGAATCAGAGTGGATATTAAATATCTTTGGGCATAGACAGAGACAGAGAAAATTAATTTACCCCGCCAGCGCGGCCGGCAGCGCTGACCACGACGAGGCGGGCGCAGGTCATTAAACCTGGTTGCTTTGGACCTGATGCACTCCGATAGTTTTATAAATACTAGAATAACCCTGAACGCATCTTAATGAAATGTTAGGAGTTATTAAAAACTATCAAGGCCTCATATATCCTGCACGTGCAAACACACAAAGCACTGTTTGAGCTGCCAGCCTATCAGATGCCAGTATTTTCAGCGGGGCATATTTCATTTCGGCTGGAGGAAAGAAGGCCTCGACAGGTGTAAGTGGGAACATAAGTGTCGGCGTAATGAGCTAAATGTTGTCCGTGCACACAGCTGTGCTGTGTGTCTGTCCTGGCTGCGCTGCGCTGGAAACATGGCTGCCAGGTTTTGGCCTGAAACGGGACCAGTCGGGTTGGTTCTGGCAATCAGAGATGACGGATTTGGACTCCTATGGCTCAAACCATGCTGCATGCATCGCTATTCAAGCACAATCTCACTCCCATCATAGATCAGAAATACAAAATAAAAGCCTAAGAACGAGGCAATGGAAGAATGCATTGTACAAATTAGCTGTTTTTAATTTTTTTAATTTAATAATTTACCTTTGACTATGCAAACGCCAAAATAAGCCGCAGCGTGTTTATCTGGGTGAGATGGGGCCTTCCTTCATGCCCAGACGTCATAAAACGTTAAAAAAAGGACACCAATACGGCTCTGAACAATGATACAGGAGGGGATATTAGTGGAACATCACACACTGATTCTAGTAGAGCGGTGCGTTGTTAGACCGTGTGTGTGTGTGTAACCAGAAGTGTATTTGTGCAGGCATGCGTGCAGTCATTCATGCATGCCTGCCTTCCTACATCCATGCGTGTAAACACGGCAACACTTCGGAGCACACGACTGCGTGAGCCAGTGTGTGTTTGACGAGTCGCTTCTACCTGTTCACTCATGCTTGCTTGTTTTCTTCCATCCAGCACAAACACAATTTCATGTTTCAGTTTGTCCTCGCACTGTGTGTGTGTGTGTGTGTGTGTGTGTCAGCACGCAAGCACACACACACACACACAAACTTCCATTCCAGGAGCGTCGCAGCTTACGCGGCCGTGTGTTCAGCACACAAGGTGGGCGAGATGTTGGAAACCGCTTGTGTCATCAAGTGTTAACCTGTAATCCCATCTGAGCCCCCCCCCCCCCCCTCCTCCTCCTCCTCTCTCCTCTCGCTCTCTGCTCTCCGGCTCCCTGGGGCTCAGAGAGCAACCTGCGCCCTGCTGATACCTCCCCTATACCGGGGTTTCCAGGTGACTTACACACATAAACACCGGGGGGGGGGGGGGGGGGGGGGGGTGTCTCAGCTGTTAGCGAGGTGAAGCTAGTCCCCGAGCGGAGGAGGCGGGTGATGCCGACATCACAGGGCGGGAGCAGGTAGCGTCACCGGTGGCAGTTTGTTCTGCCTCACAGGAGAGAGAGAGGGGGGGGGGGGGGCTCTGCTATGTTTACGTGACATCCTGCTCGGCTCTGCTCGTGCTGCCGTGACCCGAGAACGACAGGTCATGCAAACAACCAGGTCTTCGTTCTGCAGTCGAATCAATCTGCAAGACGTAAAATCCGCGTGAACCTGACACGGGAGCACGCGTTGGGTGGGAGGCCACCACGCAGCGGGGGGGGGGGGGGGGGGTTACCTCGTGTGAATCACAGCAGCTGCAGACGGACCATCTACAGTTCAGGGAATATTTGGAAGCATGCGTGAAGGAAACTTGGCTTCCTGTCCCGTCGTTGGTGGTGGTTTTAATGTGGAGCTGAGAAACTTTTTGTTACGCGAGATCTTGTGTAATAATCTTTTTATTAGATCTTTAAAAGGAACTTGTTTGTTACCACATCCTGAAAGGCCAACAAATATTAGATATAAAAACTTCTCAAGTTCAGTAGAAAACGATGCGAAAAGATTTCTGTCCAACAAAAATAATAAAACATCTTGAAGATGACTTTTAAACAATTTATGAGTGATGTAGATATTATGAAAAATAAAGCTACCGAGGTGACATTCAACACTGACATCAAACACACAACTCCGGGATTAAATTATCACCTTCAAAGAGCCGAGGTGAGAAAAATGCCGAGAAACAAATGACAGACGGCGGAATTGTTGCTTTTCTCGAGTGACTCGTGTTGAAAGGTATGGTCTGCCTTTGAAAATTAAATGTATAAACGACAACACTTTTTGCAATTAGAAACCAGTGAAGGCTTTTTTTTCTTCTTCCAGTGACAGCATCGCTGAACTCGAGGTGTCACAAACGCTTATTTTTATTCCTTTGTTATAATTTCATGGAATTCAGGAACTAAGCCTTTGTTTATGCGCGATTACGACACGTTATCATGTTCTTTGGGTGGGTTCGCCTTGAGGGGAGGAAGCCGCGTTGGTACGTCAACACGACAATGATTGGTATCATTCGACAATTAAATAACATGGAGGCGTTTGGTTTGCAGATACCTTAAACATCTCCTCACAGAGGAGCAGGAGCCACATGAAGGGGGTGCTAATGGCAGGCTGGCAGGTCCGCAGAGATATCCACTCAATAGGCAATTTAAAAATGGAAGGAGGAGGTTTGAGTAAGCAATAAAAGTGTCCGACTGCCAGCGAGAGCAGAAACACAGGCCAGGGGGCGGGGGGGGTCAATTATCTTATTTATAAATCAACAGCAATTCCACTGATGACTGGATGTAAGTTTTGAAATCCCCAAACCAACAGAAAAGGAAAAAAAGGCATTGATCCAATTCCCTTTATGGTGTCCCTTTGGCCCGCACTAATCAGGAGCCCATTGATCTGTGACTTTATTCATTAGAAACATAAGGTCTGAACATGTGACTCTTAATAGGCGTGATTTTTAATCCAGGAGGGAGGAAAGCCACAGGTCAGGATCAGCCGCGTCGGTCGGGTTCCTCTCCAGAGAAACGGCCCGGCGTGGAGGTGAATGAAACCAGCGCCCCTCAAGAGCGCTGCGTGACATCCCCGTGTAATCCGCCGCTCTGTGACCACGACGCCATAAAGGTTAGCCTGGGCCTCGTTACGCAGCGGACTGTCACTTCGTCACATCATCAACACCGTCCTCATTAGAGCGGCCACTCGCGCAGGTGACGCCGCCGGGCCGAGGACAACGCGACTCCTAAACGCCGCCGCGCGGGGGAGAGGGAGAGGGAGAGAGAGAGAGAGAGACGGAGGCGAGTCACGGCGCTGGGCCGGAAAGAAAGCAAACCGGGACGTGCAAAAAGGTCGTTAGAGCGCATTAAAATCCACATTACGGCTTTTACAGCCTCCTCAGGAGTCGGGACGCGCCGCACCGTGGCCCTAATGGCAGCTCGCGTGGACGCCTGCCCACTCATGGCAGAGGAGCCCACAGAGGTGCGTGATGTTTCATGTAGATGATGTATCATGGAGGGGGGGGGGGGAGGAGGGGGCAAATTGGTTCTAATCCTGGGAAAAGTTGGCCACCTCTAAGAAGGCTCCTGAAGAGAAATATCATATTGAGCGTCATGTGACATTCGCAGGATCAGAGAGCGAGGATCCACAGTAGTGCCCCCCCCCCGCCCCGCCGGCCCCCATGATAAATGAGTTTGTATTGTCTGCCAGGCCGGCTTCCTGCCAGCCCAGGTCACTGGTTATTAAATTACCACTTGCCAATGTCCTAAATACTGATTGATGGATGAGCAAGGCAAAGGAAGGACTCCTATGCCTCGTGCCCCCCCCCCCTCACAGATTTCTCCGTATGAGGGGAAATCTGTGCCAGATTGTTATTGACATGTATTGAATGCCGGCCTGGTGGGCCCCTCCCTCAACTGTTCGTGCCCGTTTTCTACTCGTTTCTTTTTGTCTCCTTTAATGAATAAAAGAAGGAATTTCTAGATTGTCAATATATATTATACACATAAGTGTTTTTTTGTCAATCACTTAAAAAGACGTGCTGTAGTTTCTGGATTAGGGCCCACGTGGCGCTGAGGTGGGATTTTGAAACAATCATTTGAAAGCAGAGGGCTCCTAGGTACAGAATATGCAGAAGTGAACGCGTGGAGCTTCCAGAAGAAGAAGAAGAAACCCCAGTAATGGTCATAATAAAGTCGTGGTTGGCGGCCTGTGAGGAACAGAGTTGAAATGGGAAAAAATGAGACAATATTCAGGTCTTGTAGGGACAATAACTGACAGCTTTGGGTTTGATTTTGACCAAAATAGACCCAGAGAGTTCTGGAAAATCCATCTTTAGCTGTATCGTCACGTCTGGTCGTACCCTGGCTGGTGTGTAGTCCTGTGGGCTGTGTGTGTGTGTGTGTGTGTGCGTGCTGAGGGCTCGGGGCATTGATGAGTCTGTGGCTGACATTTGAGTGTGATTGAGGGCGAGTGCAGATCCTAAATCACTGTCGTTGCTGCACTTTACCGACCAACACCACGCCCCTGATGACATAATAACCAATTCAACAGCAGCACAAAAACTTGGTGCTTTGATAAAGAACCCAAAGCCTGAGGAGCTCAGACCAAGAAGCTCGGAAAGTTTAAGCCAAAAGGGGGAGAAAAGTAGCTGTTGAAAATGATTAACTGCGTCCGTGTTCACAGCCTGGTGGAGCAGTGCCGGCTCCTCTCCAGTCGTGGGTAACTACGCCACATTTGTGTATAATGATAAGGTAAATGTAAAGGATATTTCAAGAGGGGAACTGGCCCTCCGCGAGTAGGGTTTTTTTTTTTCATTTTTCAAAGACTGGACAAACTGGAGCAGTTTGGAAAAAGGCCGCAGGCGTGCCGAGTGATTGTCAGCCATGCAAATAATCACTTACTTACACTCTGTGCGTTTGCTTCGGATAAGGCAAATTACCATTTGAAAATGAGCTCCAAAACACTCTGGGCGAAAAGCTTGCATCATGATTCTTAGTTGTATTATCGTGGATACATAACTGCTCACACACACATGCACATGCATGCATACACACATGCACACACACACATGCATGCACACACATGTGTACAGCCGCTAAACGGGCTGCAGAGACGCCGTGTGAGCGCTGTGATCGCATCGCGTCCACTGCTGCTGCAACGTGATGGGAGCAGAATAAACAATGGACGGTGACAGGGGGGGGGGCAAAGTATAACCTCCCCCCCTCTCCTCCAGGCCGGGGCAATAACTCAATATCATCATTTTCTAAATGGAATCACACCGCGATGAAGTCATCATCGATTCCTCTGATTTGGAACGCCGTGATCAACAAACAGCGCTTGTTTGGAAACATTTATTTTTCTCTATAAATCACACACGAAACTGTTCTATTTTGCACTTATTGTGCATTCGGCCCTTTGTAGACCTTTGCAAAGTGTCCCGTGGGTCACATGGCGGTAAAGAAAAGGGCTAATGAAGCGTGTCCTTTGTGGCGGCCGCGTGTCGGGCAGGTGAAGGAGTCACTGTGTCCTCTGCACTGACAGTGTCTCAGGGTGAATAGCCAGGTTATAAAAAGCCCTTTAAGCCCATCTTATCCTTTGAGTTGCTGAGTCCACGGCTGCATTCGGAGCGACTGTCAACAATACGAAGTTGCCGGGCGGGATTGGGAGGTAAGCAAAGTTTAAGCTACAGTGCTGAACTAATGCCAGTTTGATTAAATGCTCTGGATACAAGCAGCAGGGGGTTTGATCCCTTCACATTATAGTTTCCCTCATTGTGCTGCTCCCTTTCTGACCTTCAGCTGAGGCCGATCCATTGTGTCATCAGAACACGACTGTAGTGTGTTGCTCTACCCACCGAGAAATACTTCATCACCACTGGTGTCGTTTTGGTCTGAAGCGCGGCTTTATTCTGCGGGACGAACATTTGTTTACATCCCCCCCCCCCCCCCCCGATACATTAAGTGTTTATTTGATGGCAAACACTATCCAAATTGTCACTTAGCGATGCCAGCTCCAAGTCCAATAAGCCACGGGTCTTTAAAAGTCACAAAGTGCTGCCATGTTTAACAGGGTTAAATACACAAACAAAGATGGATTGAATGTGTAATTTGGAGCATTCAAATTTGGCGGAGAAGAAAAAAAAAAATAAGAACATTTCTCGGGGAGCGCGCCCCGCTGCATTCTAATTCTTATCGGCGTGATGAATAATCATGCTTCTTATGAGGAGGAGTCCGTAGAATGCAGCGGCACTTTGAGCTGTCATAATTAACAGACTCACTCAACAATGGGCACATTCTCAAAGAGACTCCTTATTAACACTGACATAATGGGTAAAGTGCATATTAAAATGGCTATTTAGAGTGGAAGGGATCAAAACTACCAATGGAAAACCCAGTTTCATTGTTTGAGCCCGGGCCCGGGCCGCGGCCCGCCCCGAGGTGGCGAGGGGGCTTGGGCGTGACACACCGCCGTTACCCGCGGGGCCCGCGCACACCTCATTAGCGACAGAGTGTCCTTCGGCCACCCACGGGCCAGATCCAGCCCCTCGGTGGCTTAACAAGATCACATTTGAAAATCAGCGGCGAGGGGAGGGGGGGTCGGGGGGGGCTTCCTGATGAACGTTCATCAGCGGGACACAATTATTTCCCCGGCTGTTTGAATTTTCTGATCCGCGAGGAGCTCATGAAGAACGGATTGGTTTCCAGGTGAAGATGTGCACAGTCCTGCTTCTCCGCATCGACACTTAAAATAAAAGGCAAAACAAAGTCCATCTTTTAGAAGATGTGTCCTTGAGAGGTGAATGAACGAGGCCTTTGTCCTCCCTAAAAAAAAAAAGGTGCCCTCGGGGCAAGACATCAACACCACCTCTGTTCTCTTGTGTGGAGACACGAGAAGCGTCGCGTTGACAATCCCCAACCAACACAGGCGCCGCGTCCTTGTCAGCAGTACGAACAGAGAACAAAAGACCCTCCGTCTCCCTAACGTTGGCGCACATCGCCGGGCGGATGGCCGGGGCCCGCAATTCAACGATGAGCGCCCAATTCCGTCTGAATAGCCTCTTCCACAGTGAGCCTGTCAGGGGTGATTACCAGCTTAGCAAGAAAAATGAGATACTGGTTGACCTATTTCTGAACACTTTGTTTCATGCCCCCCCCCGCCCCCTCCTCACTCCACCCCGTCCTTTCTTCCGACCCACTCTGCCTGTTCCTTTCACTTTTTTTTCTTTTTTTGTAAGTTTTTTGTATTTTTTCTTCCAGCCTCCCTGCCCAGCGGTCCCCTCGAGAGGAGAGGAGAGGTCAGGTCAGAGGCCACCTGACTCTGCGTTGCCGAGTGTGCGCAACCCGGCAACAAAGGCCTCCGCTGTTGTGGATCTGTTGCTCAGTGGCAAACTTTCACCTTCACCCACCCCCCACCCCCACCCCACTGGCCTCTGTGAAGAGAAACCCCTGCAGGGACGCTTCAATGGGAGGCCGAGAGCGCCGCGGCCTCTGAGGGAGGCGAGTTTGACGCTGTCACGGGGAGAGTCACACTGGGAACTCATCAGAGAGCTGAAGGTGGGGAATAAAAGAGGGGACGCACCTCCGCTTGGGCTCGGTGGACAGAGACGCCGAGGGCGGGGCGCGACCTCTACGGACACGCCGTTTTTCTTTGACACCGTCTGCACCGTCAGCCCGATTTCGCTGTCGGGATTTATTTTTCGCTGGTGTTTCCAAACCGGGGGGGTGGGGGTGGGGTGACGTCAGTTAAAACAAAACGCTGTGAAACAGATGAAGGGGTGTCAGTTTCTCGGCGCCACTGATGTTCTGAAGAACCCGCGCGTTGAGTCTTGTAGATAAGAGCCCGTTCTCCTCTCACATCGTCAGCAAAGCAACACAAGGAGGAGTAAGTAGAGTTTGTTATTGCGCCGCCTTTGACTAAGGTCATACCAAATTAACACACGACTGACTGAATAAAAATAGCATACCATTAATTCTTTTTTTCTCTTCTCAGAAATCTTAAAGGTTGACCTGATTTTAATGTTGGACTACGTGGAGAAATTAAAGAGGGGGAGGATGGGGGGGGGGGGGGGGGGAAAGAAAGAAAAAAAAAAACAGTGAAATAAGCAGCACGGACTCATTTCAACCATGTCGCCAGCTCAGGTTTCACGGGGAGCTGCGGGGGCTAAAAATACTTTAGTCTTTTGTGGGGAAACAATTTAAAACCTCCCCAAAACAATTGTCTGTCGCGGCATTACAACGCGGGCATTTTCAATTAAGCTGGCAGAGATTTTCAAACTTTATGGTCAAGCAATGATGAGAATTGTAATCAATTTTCAGGTGATAAAAAAGCATAAACAGTAGGGGAGGGATTTAATTGCCGCCACATTCGTTAACGAGCTTAGCTCTCGTCTTAGCATTGTGCTCCACACTCGGCACTCAAATAGATCCTAATTATTTCTCGTTGAAGGTCTTAAGATTGTCAACTGTTGTGTTGGCCCACGATAAAACACGGCTCTTTCAAACCTAATCACCACAAGTACATTCGACGAGCGTAAACGGCTCGGAGGTTAGAACGCATTAACTCCCGCCTCCATTTTGGGTGGATGGCCTGGCATCCGCAAAAAGCAGATTACATCCTGGAATCAAACCCTAACTGACGATCGCGCTCCTAAACAGTCAATTATGGAATGTTTACTGGCGGGGTTCTGTTCCCCTTGTTTGTTTCCGTTTGCTCGATAACGCGCCAGGCCGACTTTAGATTGACAAGGACTTATGAGGAACGCGGCAAACGGAGTAAAAGCCAATCACGCAAACACCAATTACAAGTCCGCTGAAGAGAATTAAAGCGGCCCAGTCGAGATCCCCCCCCTCTCTTGCTTGCTTCATCTAAAACAGACGAAAAGGCGGCGAGATACCGGATGTTTAATGAGCAGAAGGGATGATGGGCACAACATGCAAATCAGCCATCTCTGAAATAGTCTGTGATGCCGCCGCTGCTGAATCATCAGGATTACTGGCAGAGGAGTCTAATGGAGTAGAACCTGGAGCTGCCTCCACGCACGTTCGGAAGGTGGAGGTGTCGTTTGCTCGGTTCCTTCCGTCGCCGCTCGTGCAAACAGTGGAACACAGCAGAAACAACAGAGTCTGCAGAATGCTATTAATGAAAGACACATCCAGTCGGTCCCAACGTGGCAGGCCAACCTAGCAGCCTTTGAAGTGCTCCGCTTAACTTGTCCCAGTCTCCTCTCATCTCGCGCTCAAACTCGCCCTTTAATGTGGCGAGCGGGCCGGCCTCCTCCCACCGACCCGACAATCACGTCGCTGGACGTCTTCACAACCGGGATTATTTGCATTTCCTGGTCCGTTTGAGCTTCAATCACACAAAAGGGCCCAAAGAAATATCACCCCTGAAGTAATCTGGTGCCGCGGAACTCAAACCAGATGCCTCTTGTCTATTTTTACCTTTTCCTCTGCCAAGGAAACATCAGACACATCCTGTGCGCTTCAGTGGAGACGGGCCGGCTACAGCTTTCTGGAGAGGAGAGGGAACAAAGATGTGCCCCCCCCCGCCCCCCTCTTTACCCCAAACACATCTCTCCTGCAAATGTTTCCTTGGTTCTGCTGTGTGTGATCTAACAGAGAGGATGATATTGACCCTGGAGGGACGAGCAGAGTTGAGGACACACAGGTAGAGGCCTCAAAACAAATGCACCCTGGGAAATCAAAGACGGCGGTGACCTGCTCGCACAGGTAGCGGGGACCGAAGCGTGCGAGAGCGCTGCTTCCGCTTGGACAAAACATCAGAGCAGCTAAAAGTCCAATCGGCTCGTGGCAAGGTAAAAAACGCATTCCATTCCAAACGGACGCGTGTGTGCGCGCTCTCTTCTGCACACACAACCCTGCCCGGCGAGACCAGGGAGGTGGAGACAGACACGAGGCTCCGCGGCAGGTAATCAGGTGGAACACGTGTGCACGCCTTCCTGCAAGCCGAGCGCCACCCTCCAGAGTGCATTACGCTCCAAATAATTATTGATTTTCATCTTTGCCCCATCATGTTTACATTAAGCCGACAGCTCGGAGAAGCCTCCCTCCGCACAAACAAGTGTTTTCATACATTAGTCAGGACTCCCCCCCCGCACACACCCGTTTGTGTAATTACTTTTTCATATTTCGGTGAACGGCAGCAGAAAACACACACAAGCTCGGATCCATAAATGTGCAAACATGTTTAAACCGAACCCTTCTCCGTGAGTCAAGCATTCTCGCCGGGTTATTCCCAATTTAAAACTGGAGCTACACCGGCCCCTTAACATCCTCGTCCTTATTAAAGACATTTCAGGACACACTGTAGCCAGGAGGCACGGCTCAAATATATATGATTCAGTGTCATTTGCGCAGGAAATCTGGGTTTTAGAGGAAGTTAATGCGGCCTTTTTGCGGCGATGACAGATGCAGTCTGTGGCCAAAGGTTTCTCGCTGTAAGAGCTGCTGTTGAGCCGGCAACGTGTCACTAATTACGGTGTAACTCTGCTTAATTTCTAATTATTCTCTTGATGCACAGCTCTTATTACTTCACTTTGAAGAAAGAAAAAAAAAAAAAGTTAAGCCCAGTTGGAGAGCGAGCCGACCTTAACCAAAAGCAGTGCCGTGTGAGATCAGAAAACAGATGGTTTTATGAATCGCCATCATCTTAAACGTCGCGGAAGGTATTGAACAAATACTGTCGTCCTGCCCGGATCCCACTGGGAGAAGAGATCAAATCTCCCGTTTGAAGTCTACCAAAGTAGCAAAGAAAGGTATTCGTTACGCACATTGCTTAGCAACAAGTTAGAAGCTGCATTCAAAGAAACAGTGCAGCTTTCATATACAGAGTTATGTCACCAGCTCGTCTTGCTCAGTATAATACAGTTTATCAAGTAGGATTAAATAGAAATATTTAGTGACTGAGACGCCAGCTGACTCCGCCCGTTCGAATCAGACGTTATTTGCAGCTCCCATTTGTCCGCGCTGCGGTGCACGTGTGCGCACCCGACTGCAGGGCGTGGCACGCGCCGGGGTAATGAGACCCAGCTGCCGGGGGGGGGCGCGGGCGCGGCGGGCGTGCCGCCTCGCAAAACAAGAGCGCAATGGAGAAGACGCGAGCGCAGGAGACGAGGCGCAGCGGAGAGCGGTCGAGTACCGTCTCCGTTGGCGACCAAAAGCATCAATTTACCAAAGTGCAGCGCCACCCCCCCCCCTCCTCCCTCCCCGCTCCCGCCTCTGGTTGCCCCCCTAACAAGACAAACGAAAACCAGGTTCCCCAGCCCCGCTGTCCCATGATGCATCAGTGCGCCACATTTGTGTCACGTGTGTCTCACTTCCGTCCAAACCCTGGAGAAGCATCATTTTGGCTTCATAAGTTACCTCCTAACTATGACAATGTTTTTAATGCATTCTAAATGTCACTAATATCCGAGAGGCTGCAACACTTTTTACCCAGCAACATTTCCCAACCATTTCCAAAACTAATCATTTCTCTTTATGGAAAAAGGGCTTATCACATGCAAAGTGCTCGACATCAATGTCTTCATATTCTCGTTTGAGAAATTCATTGCATGATGAATTCCCTCGGGAACGCCGCAGCCAAGTTTCTGCCTTGCAAAAGTTTTTCTTTTTTTTTTTTAGGTTTTTTTATTCTCTCCCTTTAATTCAAGTTGGCACGTTATTCCTCAGAAATACAGTCGGGCTCGGGGGAGAAACATAGACGTGGTCTCACTTGTTAGTGCGGGTTTTAGTGCTGAATAAGGATCAGACAATGGCTGAGGGGAGAGGGGCTGCAGTCTAGCGAGGTATTGACACAGGAGATATCGCCTGAACAAAGTGGATCCGTGAGAAAAGGGAGCGAGCGAGCGTGAAGGAAGAAGAAAAAAAAAGAAGAAGAAGAAAGATTATCTTAATTATCATTCAGGAGCTGCTTAGTGCAGCACCTGTGCATGAATAATGTCATTTATAGGCACATTGAGATGTGCATAATTCCCCCTTAAATCATACACATTAGCGGCATAACAAGGGATGAACAAGTCGGCCTCTCACAGGCTCGACGAGGAGCGAGGGGGTTCATTGTCAGCCCCCTCACCTCCCCAGTAAGAATGTATTTCTTTATTCAAAGACTCTTCTCTCATTTAACACTCGCTATTTGGTCCACAGGAGCTGTGAGGGTACATATCCTGCTTCGTATTACCGCGCCGGGTTTCATTTGTGCACGGCGTGGCTTCAAAAGTGGAGGATATTTTAGGGCCGCGAGTGTGATTTAATAGCAGAGAGGTTGTGTGATCGCACTTGTTTTTGGAGTAAAAGAGCCGCAAGGAGCGCCGACCGATGCTCGTGAATCAACGTAATGTTATCTGGGTCAGTGCCGATGGAAAAATCAAGTTCGGATGTTACACAAAGAGGATTTTACCAGTGGTAATAGCTGCCGCATTAGTGGGTACTAACAGCATGCGTGTTACCTGAGGCCTCGGGGCGCTTGTACACACACGCCTCATTAAACGAGTAAAAGGTTTCAGAGCTTCGTCTTACCTTCTAGAGGGCCTTTGCTCTGGTGCAAATCTCGCCTCTGGGTGGAAACACCTGGCGAAAAATACGTGTTATTATACTTACATACAAAATGGCTCAAATGTCGTAATGAACGTGTTTATTAAATAAACCAGTGCAATAGCTTCAGGTGACTGGGGCTTAATACATGTTCAATAAAGGGTTGTTATTGCAGTATCAGCTCCATAGTAATTATCTTATACTGTATATCATATGGAATATAACCTGAGTAAAACAACGGTGCACACCTGGGGGACACCGGCACACCTGGGCGAGAGAGACTCGATCCAACGCGCATGCGTTCAAAAGGGCAGATTTTAGCTAACTATCCAGTAAAACTGTTGATAAAAATGACCGTGTAATATTTTCAGGTGATTTAAAAGGTATTAAAGTAAGCGTTAGCTTTTTACATTTCGAGCCAAAGACAAAGAAAGTAATAAGCAGTCCTAACCAGAGTCGGCGAAAGGACATCGTCATTGTAAACGTCGTTTATCGCGGAGATTAAACTTTAAATTAAAAGAGAAGCCGAAAATCACCATCAATACTGTCAACATATCCGGGAACCCAAATCTGCCCTTTCACAATAAGATACCCCAACCTCCAAATAGCAAAATAAAAGCATCGTCACCGTGGTGTTCCTACTAACGTTACTTGATCTCATCAAAGTCCTGTAAATGTTGATGTTTATTCATGAGATTAGACACGTTGATTCGTCGACATCTATGAATCAACATTACATAGAGGGGTTTAAGGAACAGCGTCGTATTGCGCATGTGCCGGTTAGGGCAATGCTAGCTTCCGTGCCCGAGTTAGCGCACCTTTACTAATGAACGTTAGAGAACCACGTTTTTAACGTGAATTTAACAAATCTACGAAGTCGAACACGTCTCCAAAGTAGCGTAAATGTACCCGTGGGCAGAGTAGTGGCGCCGTTTTGACGCTAATTGAAGGCTACTTGAGCTAGCTAACACTCACCTGCGCAGCTCCGCCAGTCAGAGTGACGCAAGCGTGACTCGCATCCACGTGACCCAAGACGGGGGGGGTCAAAGGTCACGAAAGAAATGTAAATACACAACTATAAACCTACTCATCTTACACGGAAAAATTATGTACATAAAATATGACATCTTTCAATTTAAAAAAGGACATCTCCTTCAGAATTCCACATTATTATTGCATTTTTTTATTAAGGGAGAGATCTACAAACTTTGTAACTTAGCTTCACTAACACTAACACACAGTGCAGTAGCACTGGCAGCAGCATTACTGCTAGTTGCAGTGGTATTTGTTTAATTTGTACTCTGCAGTTGTGAACGTTAAATAGCTTGTTGGACCAGGATCTCAAAAGATATGAAGGGCTCCACGTCCCCACGGCCGAGGGTGGTCCTCCGTGTATTCTGAGCTCCTGGTACGGCATCCTACTACACCCTGCAGTGCTTGAAAATAAGCGCCCGTGGCTTGGTTTGAGTTTGCCAAATCAATCCGCCCTTCGGAGGCCGGAAAGTATTTGTCATCCAAATCACATTCCGCGTTGCCACGGGAGACGTGGGTCCACGCGGAGAGGATGCATGCAGTACGCCGTGGATCGAGAGTAGCAACAAGACCGTCATCACGGAGAAATGTCGAGTATTCCCGCCCCGCTGCCGACTCCTCGGTGCAGTTGGCCGCTGTGGAGGCCCGTCCCACGCAGTCAAAAGTTCACCCCAACAACGGAGGGCATTGTGGGCTGCCTCTTATCAGAAGGGCCTTCCAGTTCGAGCTGAGCACTTCTGAATTCTAACTATGCCAACAGAGATATGGAGTAGGATTCAACTGGCAGTGTGTGGACCGCCTCTGTGCCGGGGTCAAACTGCAATATTAAAAACCGCTTCGGGCGCTCGCTTTTAGGGCCGGGCGGAGGGGTCAGGTGGGGGCGGGCCTCGTCATTGTGAGTAAATGTCAGTCAGTCACAGAGAGCGGTTTGAGTGGAACTTCCAAAGGAACAAGCGCGCGCTTTCTTACACATCATCCCCAAATGTGAGAAAGCAGCCGCTCAGATCCCAATGCAATGACACAACGCGTCCGAATCCGACCGAATTCTGACCCGTGTTCTTTATACCTCCCAGTGTCCTGGTAATATGTGGTAATTGCTGAGGAGTGACCTTTAAGACAAATGCAATTATGAGTTTAAAAGATGACGACTCATCGGAAAGATGTAAATCCCTTTGAATAAGTGGAAGGCCCAGTCGACGCTCCACGGCTATTTGATTTATTTATTTATTTTCAAAAAGGTACCGAAACACAAATAAATGATTCATGTCAATTAGCTTTTCATCTTCCACGATGCTGAAACAGAGCTCTCCCCTGGAGACCAGTGCTATCGCCCCAGGACTTTTAAATAAAAGCTTCAGAGCGTTGCACACCTGCGTCGTGCATATTAAAAGGCACCCGGAGACGGGTGATGGGGGGAATGGGCGAAGCGGCCTAATCATCGCTCGGCTCTGACTGGAATCCCAAAGTCAAGACACTACGAGGAACCTCGGTCTCGTGCAGATTTCAGAGTGCCTTCCGCTTCTTCTGCTGCAGCAGGGTCCGACAGTCAGGTCCTGGTTCTGGTTCCGGTCTCTGGTCTCTTCCACTGATGCGGGTCATATAGGGGCTTCGGTGAGACGGCTTCATAAGCTGTAAAAAGTTCCTCATTGGAACTTTAAAAGGGCAAATTTATTTTGTAACAAGCTGAAAAATAAACACAATTTAGAGTCAGAATTCGTTTTACATCAGATCTCAGACTGGTGCTTCTTCCGTTTCCCGAGGTTGTGGATTTTTGAAGGAATTTTAACAGGATTTGACTCCAACCCAGCAACAAATACCCAGTGGAGCCTTGAGTGTGTGTGTGTGTGTGTGTGTGTGTGTGCGTCTCTCAGCCCGCATCACGCTGATCACCTCTGATATGCTGCTGCCCCGTGGCTACACATGCCCTGTTTAGGCGGAGACAAGAAGACACCAGCTAATATCAACGGTCAAAGACTCCCAGCTCTCCGTACTTCTAAATCCACCATGCAACTCAGCCGGATTTAACAAGACTCCATTCTTTACCGACGCAGATGTGAGGTTCATATTTTGTAAAATGTAAACGTGGGCGACGTGGAGTGAGATCAAGGAGCATCTACGTGGCGCTGCAGCAAAACAGGATGAACAGGGATTATGATAAAAAGGTCTACGGTTGAAAGGGAGGGGAAAGTAAAGACGTTTGTTAATAATAACGATGCATTTTATTTGTACTTTTGCACTTTTCACTCTAAAAGAGTTTTCTTCTGCCTTTCTGCGTCCCATCAAAAGGCCCAAGGCCCGGTCGCCACGGACCTGAAAAAAGAGCTCTTTCTCCCAATGGAAGGAAAGCAAGAAAGAAACTTCAAATGATCGGAGAGAGAACCGTCAGCTGGATAGAAAGTCGCCCCCCCTCGAGGACAGTAAACTTCCCAGCGTCACTCTGACTTCCTGTGATCTGTTTGCCCCGTGGCTACCGGCGTCCCGTATCGGCCCGAGAAGGACAGGACGAGAGCTGCCCCCCGAAGCCCCCCCCCACCACGGGTCACATCACGCGGCCGTGTCGCTCCCATGTCCGCTCACTTTGGACCTGACCCACTTCACCCAGTCCAACCACTGCTGCCCTCCTCCTCCTCACCCTCCTCATCCTCCCGCCCTCGGCCGATAGGCCCTGACACCCTGCAATCTGAGCCACGCGGCTATTTAAAGCCTTCGTGGCCGATCAGAGGCAGCGCCCCCCCCCCACCCCCAACCCCCACCCCGACATCATCACCGACAGCAGATTGATGCTCAGCGAGATCTCGCAAATGAGGGCGGCGAGGTGTTTACGAGAGTCGGATCATTGTGACGGGGAAAACTTCTGTGACAAACTTCTCTCTCGGCGGAGAAGGCCCATGTGTTCGGGGCGAGATGGTTCGGCGGCGGGTGCCAGCGGATTAGTGTCTCTGAGAGGGGGGGGCGGGGGGGGGGTTTGATCGAAGGATTACATAAAGAAAGAAGATGTGTTGTTACACACTACCGCCTGTTCGGTTTGAGAGTCAGTGTGAAGGAAGCAGAAAGAGACCACGGGGTAGGAAAGAAGCAAAGTCTTCCTCCATCACCCCCCCCCCCTCGCCCCTCGCCGCCACGGCCCTCCGCGGCGCCTCTTTCCTGGACGGTTCCACCTCGCTTCGCCCAGGGGGACAAATGCGAGCCGCTACAGTCGGGAGCGGCTTTGTTACAAACACCACGGTCTCACTGCTAGCACGCCGGCTGGGCCCTGCTGATAGCTAGTGCCACTGCCAAGGTGGGCCCCGACACACACACACACACACGCGCGCGTGCACAAAGTGCCACAAAAGTCCTCCAAGCTGCCCACGGACACAATGAATGCAGACAAAGTACATGTCGACCCTGACGAGAACACAGCGTTTTGAGGTCCGGCTCGGCGTTCAGAGAAAGAGAAAAAGGTATTCGGCTCGGGCACATCAATTCATTTTGCTTTAATTATGAGCTCAGGTCCAATAAGCTCGACAAGCACGGCTGTAAAAAGAACAAATGCTGCCAAAAGCAAGTCAATCCCATAATTAACAAGAATTAATCTTTTAGAAGGAACATAACAATGTAATTGTTCCACAGAGATAAGATGTGGGGATAAAACATACAATACGAGAGGTAATGTGAACTCAGAGATTTCTTTTTTATGTGCAAATTGATACTTTAACGACGATCAAGGGTTTGCTTTTTGTTGGGCACAAACTGATCGATTTGATCAGTCGAGTCCCTGAACGTCACAAATGAACCACCCAAAAACTCCACTTCCTGTCGTTGTTTACCAATTACCTCCAAGGCTTACTGACAGCGAGGACTTCTCTGGGCTTTCTTTACATTCATATTGCGTGTACTTGTTACTTGGCAGATAGAATCTTTCTCCCGGAGCCAAGTCTCTCTTTCCGCTGAAAAAGGACAGGGAGGAAAATGCTTTTTTCGCGCTCGGCGTTTGAAAAGGTGATTTGGATTTCGGGCCGTCGGAGATCGGTCGGTTTATCAGAAGCAGGTTTTGTCTGAGTAAAAATGAAAAAGAAAAAAAAAAACACCCACACAAGTTCACATGCCCCCCCCCCCCCCCCTCTTCTTCCCCCAGCCTTCCTGTGCAAATTTGGACATGATTACAAGTGAGAAAAGCCAAGGGGGGTCTGGCTTCATGGCAGAGATGGAAGACACCA
Source organism: Pungitius pungitius (assembly GCF_949316345.1). Taxonomy (NCBI): domain Eukaryota; kingdom Metazoa; phylum Chordata; class Actinopteri; order Perciformes; family Gasterosteidae; genus Pungitius; species Pungitius pungitius. The sequence continues at coordinate 13,462 of NW_026909877.1, read as the reverse complement.
CCAATGTGTTTTTTGTGCATGCATAGTTTTGCATGGGTGTGTATGTGTGTGTGTGTGTGTGTGTGTGTGTGTGAGAGAGAGGGAGAAAAAGTCCCCCGCACACACGTGCACTTCAGCCACACAGAACACACAGTTCCAGCAACATGAAATTCCAAGTAGATTTAATATGCGAAGTTGCACAAATGGCATGACTCGGAAAGCTTCCAGCCCTCTCGTTCCGAGGTGAAAACCCTCCTGTAAGTACTTTAACAATGGCACTCTGCTGGTTTAACATACCAGTTATGATTGAATAATACTTTCTCGTGAGTCTTTCATCTCGAAAGAGCAAAGCAAACCTACATTTTGTACAGATTAAGGGTTGTTCAAAGCCTCGGAATGACGGCAGTTTCTTTTTTTCATCCCCCCCCCCCCCCCTTTTCCCCTCCAACTCCTAAGTCGCCTGAGAGGAGATTCATTACACTTCAAAAGTACTGGCCTTCGCTGCAAAAGCCAATCATTAAATAAAAACTCAGGGAAGAAATACACCTAATTACGGGCAGATAAATGCACATAATTCTCCTGTTTTTTTTTCCCCCCCTCCTGCAGAGCTCAGAAATGCTCAAAAAACACACGTCGTCAACAGTTTGAAGGATTAAAACGTACAACAGCTAAAGCGCTTTTCACTTTGCACATCAAGGTCTCGGCAGCTTGAAGAGCACAGAAAACTATGAACGAAAAGCTAATTCCAGGCAGGACGGGAGCTCGGGGGGGGGGGGGAAATGGCGTCTCTGCAACACGGACGGCGGGGAGCGGCTGCAACGCGGTGCGTCCGACTCATGCACCAACGCCAGGATGTCATTGCGGGGAAAGCGGAGGACGATCCACACCCGGGCTCCTCAGCGCCGTTTAACAAACGTCACTTTGAACACTGCGTCTTCGCCCTCCTTTCACATAAAACCTCCTGTGTGTGGCTTTGACATGAATCCAAATAACTCAAAGTGTGGTTTTGCACACGGCTCAGATTGAAAGAACCGCAGAGAAAGTTCACCTGACCCCGATCGAGTAACCCCCCGACCCTCTGAATATCACACGTTCATCCGCGGACCATTAAGCACTGAACTCCTACAAAGTTCCCTTAACCCATCATCCCACTCCCGCTCACTTTCTTAAGATATTAGCCAATTTAATTACAGTTAAGAGCATTAGGCAGCAATTTTAAGTATGATTTGCAGTTCATGAACTGTTTTTGAAAATTACTCTTAATATAATTAACTTCTGTCATTAGGCCTAATCCCTGCAGGCTACACAGGCAATGCTTCCTTTAAGGAAATTACATACGTGTAACGCCGCAGTCATTCCTTCTCAACAGGAAGGTTGGACGGCGAAGGTTCGCCTCCTCAGCGGAGTAATTATCTATTTCCAGTGAGAGCGCACCAAACAGTGCTGGGTCCATTAACGGCTGGGAGTCTCCAGCATGAATAATCACAAATCAACCCCCCCCACCGGAAAGTAATTGGCCTGTTCAGAAGACAGAAATACAAGAGACAAAAGACACATTTGTAGTTCATTTACTTGAGAATTTTTGAGGAAAATGCCAGAAAAAGGAGGGCAAAGGGCAAGAAATCATGGATTTTTTATGACCACATTAACCCCGCGTTGAATCGCGCTGTCTGTACGTTCTCTGGTGAAGTATACCGCTTAATTAGAGCAGATATTTCCTTGTCGAAAATAGTGGGGGCCAACGTCTAATTAAATCAGGAGGACAGTGGCGTATTAGTGATGGGAACGCCCAGGCAGCCATCCACCATCGGCCTCGCTGCCTTCATAAAAAATGCATGGCGCTCCGCGGAGGAAAAAAACGCTCTAATTTACAATGAAAAAACGGAGGGAGCGGCTGAAGGGGCCTCGCCGGGGTGAAGCTCGCACCTTGACGCCTAAGTGATGGTTTGCTTAACATCTCCTCTGATGAGGTTAAGGACGTGTCACTTTGTCTTTGGCCCGGCTTTAATCAGGCTCCAGCCGGCCCTCTGGCACGAGCCGAGGCTTCGCCGGGCGCGTCACTGACCGGTGATTTAGAATGATGCGATTACACCTACACCGGCATGCTGCGAGGCGGTGTGAATTAGCCCCAGCCCTCCCTTTCCCCATCTCGAAAAATGCGTAATGAGCGATGTTCCCCGCACCCAGCTGGGGCCCCGCAGACTCGGCCATGAGCCGGCATCCTAATCAGCCGTCAGCCCAAAAGGCTGCTGTGGCCCATGCATTAGAATCTGTGTTTGCGCATATCAAAAGATTTCCACAAAGCGCACTGGCAAAACATGTAATCACTCACCCCTCGGAGGAGAGGAGGGGGGGGGGACTGGAAGAGATCATTTCCTTTGAGTGCTGGAGGGGAAAAGGCTCGCGGCCCTGGTGCAGGGGGGGTGGTGGGGGGGGGACGGGCTCGGTGACCTGTGAAAAGCACAGAAACGGTGTAAAAACAGGCTGTTTTGGTCGCCGAGGAAACAGCACCACGCGATTGGCTCACCTCCCTGAGACCTTCGGCCTTGGAGGCTACAGGATCTCCACCCGGCGACACACTGCAACGCCATCGAACGCCACTGTGCGGCCGCGTGGCGCCTTCCGACCTGGCGTTTTAAATGTGCCAGTAAAGAGCCTCTCTTTATTCTGTCACCTCGCTGCAGCCCAGCTTTCCACTCAATGCGTCTCCCCGTGATCATGTCGACAAACCCGACTAGGAGCCACTTAAAAAAAACTTTATTTAAATGATCAATTAGTACAGAGTGTCAGCCAGCAGGGGGCTCATCAACAGGAACCGTGGCGGCGGCTCGTTGGCTTCTGGCCAAGCTACAAAATAAAACAAATATGCCTTCAATGCTCATTTAAACTGTTGGCTAATGAGATTATCTTTGGGAAACCGCTTCCCTTCGGCGGGGCGGAATCCCGACGTGCACCAAGCGCGCCGCGTCCTCCGCTGGCCCCCGAGCCGGGCCTCGGCGCCGCGGCCCAACACTGCCGCACCAAGACTTTCCGGTGCCAAACCCCGGTGTTTTCGGGTGGGAGCGAGAGGATAAAACCATAAATCCAAATTAATAAAATTCCTGTCCAACATCGCCACGGTGCAGGGAACCCCCGCCCCCACCCCCCCCCACCCCTCCGACGGCGGCAGCATTGTTGTCTTTGTGGCGCTCTGCAGCTGCTGCATTCACGGGCTCTTCCGTCCCCTCGGACGCTCGCCGGGGTCTGCGGGGAGCGAACGCACGGGCGCCACCTTTTACCTACACCTCCCGCACCCTGAGACCTGAAAGGAAACGTCGCAAAAGTAGATGACACGATTTCATCGGCGTATAATAGAGCTTCAAATCCCATTTAAACCTTTAGTTATGGGCCTCTTCTACTTCATCCATGACCTTGCTTGTGTGTTCTACCTTCACACTTTAAGGTAATTTCTTTCTGTTGCTGTTTAGTGAAGGATTCTGTCATGAAGAGAATTATTTGTCCCCGGAGCGTTGATGCATAATGATGCTAAAAAAGAACGTAACGCAGCATCGTCCCCACACTAGGCGAGGAGGATGAGGACGTCTTCTTCTCCTTCCTCTCCTCTGCAGCACCGCTGGCACCGGGCAGCACCACCTGCTCGGGGGGCTCTTTTTTTTCCGCTCCGGCCAGAACGAACAGCTGGCCGCTCTTCTGACGCTCTGATTGGCTAATCCCTGCTGGTCACTTGCGCCTTTTCCTCCCTCCGTGTCATTGAACTTTCTCTCGCCGGGTGCCAGGTCCGAGGAGCGCTGCCTCTCCCCCTCTCGTCTTCGCCCAGGCCGTCCTTCATGTGCCCTGCAAATGGTGCGCCTGCCATATGGGGATATGTAAATAATTTAATGAGGTCAAAAGTGTGAGAGTCTCCTCCACTTTTCCCTCATTCCTCCCCCCACATGACATCATGGGTAATTTGAGGGAATTATTAGCTTTCCTTCCCGGAGTGAGATGAGAGGATCAAGCTGCTGGAGTCGAGCCTAGCCTAGCTTAGCTTAGCCTAGCTTAGCTTAGCTTAGCTCGAGGACAGTGGGATACGCGACGGTGTCTCCAAATGAGAAAAAGCAACCACCGTGTGTTTATTTTTACACGTGGAAACGCTACTCAATACCACGACCAGGTCAAACCTCCCAGATGGTCCCGTTGAAGCTCCTCGGGGGCCTTTAAACCAACACGTGACCTGAATGTGGTCACGTGTTGGCGAGTGGTCGTTCAAGCTTCCATGACAACTGAGCAAACTCCATCTGTCGAAGAACATTTTACTCAGTGAGTTTATTGACCGTGAGGGCCCTGCAGAGCTCCAGGATCAGATCCAGGATCAGTGTTTTATTAACAACCCCCCCCCGCCCCCCCCCCCCCCGTCAATATATTGTCAGGCAGTAACCTGGCTAATCCATGATGGACTCCAAGTGGCGGGACCAGGAGCCGTCTTCTGAGGGACCAGCTCACGTAAGCAGGTGTGCAGAGACACCTGCAGGCAGGCCCTCACCGCCCTGCAGCATGCGGCATCCAGCAGAGCATCCCGCAGAGCATCCCGCAGAGCATCCCGCAGAGCACTGAGTCACCGGCTGATCTGTTCTGCAGGGCCCGCTCCGGCTGGCTCCAGCGTGGAAAGAAACACGCGACCGAACCTCAGACACGATTTCATTCGCTGGCCTCCGACGCGTCCCGTCATGCTCTGTCGCTCCGCGTGTTTTGTGCCTAAAAGCGGGATCTTTTTTTTTCTTCTTTTTTCTCCTCATTCTGCGGCCGAAGGTTCCATGCCCTCCCTCCCTTTTTCCATACGGTAACCCTCCTTGCTTCCCTCATTCACTTGTATTTGTTGTGAATTTACCTCAAGCGGTGTTCAAACTAAGTGTACGCGACAACCGAGAGCCGGGCCTGTGCCGCGTGTCGTGTGTGGTGTCTTTTTCATTTTGTCTCTGCAGAGATGGCGCACGAAAAAAAAGAAGAAAAAAAAAGAACACAAGGAGACGGGGCTGCGTGACACTTGTTGTGCTTCAGTCCCGACATATAATCGGGAAAAATAAAATGACAAAAATCAATCGGGCACGCTGATTGCAATTGAAAGGCGTCGTCCTCTGAGCCCCGGGCTAATGGTCTCAGACAGTATTGATCCCTAAAGGGGATCAACATCAGTATCAGCCAATAATCAAAGAGAAGAGTCCACAGGGAGGCAGAGACATCGGGTTTAGACCGTCTTCTGTCCGTCTCACCTCTCGTCCACTTCTTCCTCTCCGTGATCTGATGAATATATTCATCGTTTTTTTTTTTTTTCTCTCCGCGGTTGCAGCAGCGTTTCATCACATCCATTCCGACCTCTGACCTCCCCTTTTGGAAACGGGTGAATTTAAGCCAGTGTGCCAGTCTAACAGATGTAAAATGAAAAGCAGGGGAAGGTTTGAGATTTCTCCCCTAATGGCAGCGATATCCTCCAGAGGATCCCCCCCCCCCCCCCCCACACCCCACCCCTCGCTCGTCTCCGCATGTGTGGTTGTTCAGGCGGTTCACAGCACATTATCAAATTCATCAGCTAATCATTTAAGACCCGCTCTTTCATCCGGCGAACGATCCGATCGATGGGAGAATCGGGGTATGCGCAGCGCGCCGTAATGTTTGGCATCGCTCGACCTTCGGGGCGCTTTCATCTGGGCCTTTTGATGTTGCTCCCCATCTGCATAATGCGGCTAACGGAGCCGAGCCGTCTCTCCACCTGTCGGGCCTCGGGAAGGTTCTTTCGGGGCGTCGGTGGACGTCTGGAGCGACGGCCGCGGGTTCCTTGTTTGCTTCGACTGTTTGCGTCTTTTTTTAACATTTGGGGGCAATTCACAAGAAAACAACGCTGATTTTTACAGACATCCACTTTGGAGCCGTTAAAATGCAGAAAACAGAAACCTCAAGTAAATGTCACAAGTTACATTATTCAAACAGGCCAAAAACTAGGGTTGAGGACTATTTCTCGTGGCGCAGTAACACACATTTGGGGGCGTTGGCAGGAATGCTCTTTGATTGACAGAATCCTGCTCGTTTGTTGTGAATGCCGACGATCAGTAGAACAGGTGAGGTACAGGTGAAAAGGCGAAGGCCGCGTATGTGTCTGGCTTTGCTTAAATATTCCGCCGTAATGAGCGGCTGGGGCCCGCGGTCATTTCACTGTGATCCACGTGAATATGCAAATCCTAAATGTACGTAATTAACATAATAATGATGGTTTCTGTATGAAGCACATTAGGAGGAGAGAAAGATTTCCAGCCCTTCTCCTCTCGGAGAGAATTTAAAGTGATCCCGTTTGTTTTGTGAATAAACACGAGGCGCTGAGGTTTGGTACTCTGTAATTTGGCTACTTTTATTCGAGCAGGGTCATTTTCAAGAGAAATTACAAATTAAGAATTCAATAATACTTTTACAAAGACATTTCAGGAAAGATTCTTCTTCAGTCATGATATCATACATAGTATTTAACAGTCCCTCTTCATTTTTTTTTAGCTTAAAAAAAGAAACAAAGATGAAGAAAGTGGAATTTTTCAGTCGAAAATACAGTGTTTTCACAATTGTATAAAAGTTCCCAAATTTGGAATTTTCCAGTAACTGGAAAATAAAGGAAATAAAATAAAATAAGATTAAACTTCGCATTTCACAATGTTTCAAAACACAATAAATGCTCTCTTTACGTAAAATTCGCCCCTATGATCGACACCGTGTTCCTTTTTACTAAAATATATCTATATATTGAAGAACTATAGTACTGTACACAACAGTATGAAATAAATAAAATTAGGAAATATAAAATGGGCCACATAAATAATGTTTTTTTTTTCAACCTACAAATGAAAAGAATGCAATTTGCTGTTTGAAAAAAAGAAAAGGGTTTGGTGTAATACTGACAAAGTTAAAAGTAAAGAAACAGAGAAAACATTGCACGACATAATGTAAACTAAGAGCCTGCTGCCTATAAGTCTTAATACTGACACGGATGCTTCAAAGAACAACGGTGAACCATTTCAATAATACTGAAGCTGGTGACAAAATGAACCTTCCTTTTACACAATACGAGGGTGGCACTTGCAGAAAACACACAGGTTAAAAGGTTTGCATATAAGGCTTCTTTTTTTCTTATCAAAAACACCTTACAAAGGCTTCGTCCTTCATTTTTTTTTCTTTTCTGTCCATAAACTGTATTTTTCCCTTAAAACAAAGGTCTCTCTAAGACTCGCTCCTCCTGAAAAACAAAAAGAAAAAAGAATCCACTGGGCTCCTTCGTACGGTCTTTTGTTTAAATTCCTTCATTGTGGCGCTGATTGGAGGCCTGAAATAGTGCGGCTGGAGACGTTTGTGGCAAAAGTAAAGACAACACTGAAGGTAGGTGGGCGATAACAAAGGTAATACGGAAGGACTGCAGCGCAGACACTGCTGCTCTTTTTCCAACACTGTATAAATATATACAATAGGCAATACTTTTTATTATTTTTGTTCATGATTATAGAAGCGGAGTGCAATTTGTACAGGTCACTAGTTGTGCTATAAATACTATGGAACACATGGGGTTTATTTCAGGAGGTTAGCACCACACATATTTTTAGGCCTTAGTACTGTACATTTTTTTAAATGTATTCATTTATTCATTGTTCGGTTTGCATAATGCAGCTTATTTCACAAACCCGTGCCTCCCCCCCGTCAGCGGCCTCCTCCGGATTGACTTTTGAGTCCGCGTCCTGTTCAGCAGACATCCCCCCCCCCCCCCCCCAACGCCCCCTCCGTCACCCCCCCGAGAGGAGTCGGTCAAAGAAAGCTTCCCAGAAGCTTCAGGCACGTGCACCCACGGCTTCTTGAACCGAGCAGGTGAGAATACTGAACCGAAAGAGAGAGGAACCTGAAACTCTTCTGCTGTGTCGTCGTCGTCGCCGTCGGTTACATGCCGTCCTCCATCGCGTCCTCGCGGTCCGATTTGGTTTCCGTCTTTCCGTCCAGCGAGCTATCGTCCATCGAGTGCTCTCCGTTCTCCTCCTCGTCCCTCAACGTGTCCGGGTCCGTGTCCATGCTCTTGCTCTCCTCCTCCTCCTCCTCGAACTCCTCGTCCCTGCGCCCGATCTTGGCGTACGTTCCCTCCGCCTCCTTCCGCCCCTCTCTGATCCCTCCGTTGACGGCGTCGTGCCTCAGGATGGCCTCGCGCTCCGCCAGCTCCGGGTAGCCCTGGGGAGTCAGGCCCTGCAGGTAGGCCCGGCTCATCAGCAGCTCCGTGGGCTCCAGGTGGCCCTTCTCGCGGGCCTCCCTCTCGGCCGCCTCCCGCTCCTCGGCCTCCCGCTTGCAGTAGGAGTAGCGGTGGTTCATGTGCTGCGAGTAGGAGCCCGAGTGGGAGAAGCGCTTCCCGCACTTGTCGCACTGGTAGGGTTTCTCCCCCGAGTGCAGGCGGGAGTGCTCGATGAGATGGTGTTTGTGTTTGAAAGCCTTCTTGCAGATCTGACACTGGTGCGGCCGCTTGCCTGCAGGGACGCAAAAAAGAGGAGGGGGGGGGGGGGGGGGAGGTGGTGAGTCGGCTGTTGCTTGTCCCGCTGCTACAACAAATCACACAAAAGTCAGAAGAAGAAAAGCAAAACGTTGAGGAAAAAGCTGTGATGGGTTAGATGGAGCATGGAGCACGGTGACATCACGGGGAATCAAGTCCAGCGCCGACTTACGACTACGGGGGCTGTTTGTTTATTCAAATGGCGAGCAGAAAGTGCGCTCGCATTCACGGGCCTCTCATTATGGAGGCGGCGCGCCCCCCCCCCCCCCCCCCCCCCGCGGTTAAAGCATGGAGGAGCTCCGACTACTTATTCCGACGAATGCGAATGAATAAAGTTCTGCCGAGCAAACAAACAGAAGGGCGCGACAACGGAGTCAACAAATCCGACATGGAGGGGGGGGGGGGGGGCAGGGGGGGGGCTCCGAGGGGTTGCCCTGCTTATCCCCCAACACTATTCAAGTTCAGGGTAAGGCCCGCCCTGCTGCTAGGCCTCTCCTGCGTGTACCGAATGTGACGGGAATGTGACACCGGGGGGGTGTCACAGAGGGGGGGTTGTTTCATGACACAAACTGTCAAAACACCCACGGCTCATCGAGCTAAACTTTTACTCCCCAGTAACTTAATGACAACGGCTCAGGTCGTGTTGAGATATGGCCGCCCGACTCCCACGGATCACATGACCCCCCTTTCGACTGCACCCTCGCCGCCTTTAATGTCCGCGCGGATGGGCTACAGATAGCGGATGAAATAAATGATGCAACATAGTGAAATAATAGCTATAACGAAAGGCGTGTTAGCAGAGCTCTGGAGCTTCTATCGGCGCTAACGGGGCCGGTGAAAGGCATTATGGGCCTTCAGCACCGGCTTTACGCATGGAGGTGAGTTCACGTGTGTTGATCCGGAAAAATTAAAGAGCACAGTGACCTGAGAGCACAGCTGCCCGTCTACCTGCATCGATTACTAACATGTTAAAAAGTCAAACTCAACCCTGTGGATGAAGAAGCAGGTTAGGTGCTGGTTCACATAAACAACTTGAGGGTCAAACAGAGGAGGAGGAGGAGGAGGAGGAGGAGGAGGAGGAGGAGGAGGAGGAGGAAGAAGGAGAAAAAGGGGGGAACATAAAATAAATATATTCATAGTGAGAGGATTTAGAAACACAAACATTTAAAACATAAAAAGCAATGGGGTTTAAAGTAAGGGTCTAGAACAGTATATACCTGTGTGTTCATATTTGTGTCTTAGAAGGGAACTGCTCTTCTGGAATGTTTTGTCGCACAAGTCACACGCGTACATACCACTTTCGGTCTTCTTAATCTTCTTCCGCGACAGACAGGAGTCGGGGTCTGTCATGTCGTCCAGCCCTGACATGTAGTCGGGTGTACCGTCGAGCAGGTCCCCCTTCAGAGACAAGACAGAGACCACAGGAGAAGACAGAGCGCCGCCGTGAGTGTGGGGACATTTACGGCGTCTCAGCTGAGGGAGACCTGACATGATGGGAGGGGTCTTGAACATGATGACATGACTTGATGGAGAGCAAGGCCCAGTGAGCCTGGATTCCAACCAAAAGGCTCCTTGGATGCATGTGTGTGTGTGATAGTGTGTTTTAAGGAGAGACCACTATCCCTCTGCATCAATTTGAACTGAACGCCCCTAGCTGTATTTTTAAAATCTAATTTAATAACTTAGAATAGGAAACATTATTAATACTTTTTTTTTTTTTCTCCATCAAAATGGTTCCCTCCATGTTAAACAGCCCTCAGCACTCAGTGGTAATGAACATGGAGACGGTGCATTATTAATCCACACGTAGAAGCTCATTTGAGCCGCGCCGCTCTTTAAAAGTGCACGGCTCCGGGGCACAAAGGTTTAACAGCCAAACATGCGACTCCTGTCCAGCGCTGCAACACTCGGAAGCATTAACGCCCTCCACACACACACACACACACACACACACACACACACACACACACACACATTTTAACAGAGGAAAGTGGTAGCAATTATGACTCGGCTGAAAGGATTTTAGGGCCAATATCATCCAATCGGTTCTTTTATGCTTGAATTCGGTCCCCTTTGAGGTAAAAACTTTAGACATAATGTTGTCTTTTGACATTAAGGGACTGCGGCTAATGACTGTTGTCATTCAAGATTAATTAAAAATTCAATTCAATATTACGTGCCACACGTGGCGCATCCTCCAATTTTAAAAAACGGAGAGAGATGAGGGTGAATCTGGGAGAGCACATCTCCTCTCAGGTGGCGTTCTCCCTGCTACCTCAGGTGAGCGACTCTCAAGCCCCTTCTAATTAGTACAGAAATGAGTTCAGATCATTTTCGAGGATCGGAGAGAGAGCGCCCCTGGGGGGCTTTCGGCGAAGCCACCGGTGGCTTATTTACCTGGAAACCTGGTTTCCGCTGGTACTTTCTCCTCTGCTGCATCTCGGCAAAGGTAGCCGCCCCCGCGGCATAAGTGTAGGCCATGTGCGGCAGGAAGCCCATTTGCTCCATGCCCGGGTAGGGCCTGAGGCCCGGCATGCTGGCCTGCATCGGGGGCATGAAGGTGGCCGGCGGGAACGCGCTCTGAGGCGGGAGTGACGTGTACAGGGGTTTGCCGGCGAACGGGTTCATGCCGAAGATGGGGCTAGTGCTTTTTTCGAGGTTTCCGTTGTTGGCCGAGCCGGAGAATTCCTTCTTGAAGTAGACCAGGTTCAGCGGCTCTTCGAAGTGCTCTCGGGGGGAGGGGACGCTGCCGTGGTCGGCGCTGACGCTGTTGGCTTTGGGCCGGCTGCGGACGGTCAGTGCGTGCTTGGGCTCCTTCATGAGCCTCGGCAGGGAGAGGTCCAGCGGCTCGGCCTGCAGGTCCTCCGAAGTCAGGCTGTTGGGGGTGTAGGAGCTGCTGTGGGAGTTTTTGGAAGAAGTGGAGGACAGGTTCAGCGGGGACGGGGTGTTGCTGCGGGAGTGGTCCAGCTTGTCGCCCTTGGGTTTGCCGCCGCCGCCGCCTCCGCCGAACGGGTGGTTCTTCAAGTGCCTGAGCGGGTTGTCACAGTTGTTCACGTTGTTGTGGAGCTCTGCTATGGAGGGCGAGGTGATGCGGTCGGCAGGCTTCAGCAGGGACACGGGTGACCGAGCTGCCAGAGAGTCTTTTGGTGGCGTGTGGTGGTTGTTGGCTCCGCCGGCCATGTCCATGTTGTGCCTGTTCTCCAGCGGTGGGGTTCTGGCAGCGCCGTACCGGTACATCTTCTGCTGCTCGAACCACTCCTTGACGAATTCCTGAGGCAGGCCCACTGCTATGGAGATCTTGAGCAGCTCCTCCGAGTTGGGCTCCATGTTCATGGCGAAATACGCCTTCAGCACGGACATGTGGTCCCTGTAGGGGTTGATGGGCCCAGCGAACCCCTTCTCAGACAGCACGGAGGAGGACACGTGGCTGCTCTTCTCCATGAACATCGCCGACTTGTTGGGCATCAAGCTCTCGGCGGGCTGCAGCACGGCTTTGATCTCCTCGTTCATTTTGCACATGTAGCGCTCGTGCTGATGCAGAGGTATCGGCCCGGTGAAGGACTCCTTGCAGAATTGGCAGGCGTACGGTGTAAACAGGATGTTTTCCTGCACCTTCTCCTCCACGCCTCCTTCCAGCATGTGGCTGGATTTCTCCCGTTTGATGTTGCTGATCTGCCTCTTTGAGTCCGCGGTCATGCTCTGGAGGCAGGCTTTGGCTTCGTTCACTTTTTCCAGCGTGTAGTCGATGATGCTCTTGGTGGCGCCGTTGTGATTGATCAGCGGGAGGCCGCCCTGAATCCCCGCCGATGTCAGCGCCTGTTTCTGCTCCTCCACCTGGGAGCCCAGCTCCTTCATGTAGGCCTTGAGCCTGGAGAGCTCCTCGGGCTTGCAGTCCATCTTCTGCCTGCACACGGTGTTGTCCACGATCTGCAGGACCTTCTGCACCTCGCTCAGGTTGTTCCCCAGCGGCCCCGGGTAGCACAGGAGCTGCGACTCCAGCCCGGCCATCCCCAGCGGGTGCAAGGGGCTCTGGCCGCTGGAGTTGTGGTGGACCCCCAGCGGGCTGGTCCCTCCCATGCCTCCGTTCATGAAGGGCCCGGGCCCGCCGTTCCACCCGTGCGACGCCATCATCAGCTTGTAGTCGTTGAAGTCGAGCGGCTCCGTCTTGATGCTCAGGTGGCCGCCGTGGTCGGGGAGGCCGAGCGGCTTTCCGTTCTCCAGCTTCTGCCGCAGCTGGGTGATGGCGGTGTTGGTGGGCGAGGAGGAGGAGGAGGTGGGGGAGGAGCCGGTCTTCATGTTGCCGCGCATCCTGCCATTGACGGCGATCAGGCCGATGCACTTTTTGCTGCTGATGTGGGAGCTGTAGGAGCCCGAGTGGGAGAAGCGCTTCTTGCAGTTGGGGCACTCGTACGGTTTTTCACCTGAAACCAAAAAATGAATCATTGTAAGACGGCTGATTTTGTTGCATGTAATGCAATTGAAGTTGAATAAATATATATACGTGCAATGCAGCAAAGCTACAGTGCCGTCATGACGTCATTGCAGGAACGAAGCAATAGAAAAAAGATCTTTTCTCATGCATTTGTTCTGGGTTTGGGTTTAACCCCTTGGTACTACACTGAGAGCTGATGTGACACGGTAACTGGGCTGAGCGCAGCGACTCACCGCTGTGGATCCGGAGGTGTTCCTTCAGATGGTGCTTGTATTTGAAGGCCTTGCCACACTCGGTGCATTTGAACTTGCGGTTGCCGGCCCCTTGGTTGAGCAGTTGGTGCTGCGGGGGAGAGGGAAGAAGAGGGAGATTCGCGTTGAAGAAGAGGAGTAAATGATCACATTCGGTCGGCATGACAACAAGCAACAAGCGGCTCCTCTGGCCTCTGGGCTTTCTACTCCCACCTCGGCGGCGATAACACGGCGGACCGCATACCTTTTAATTTCCTGGCTGCT
>NW_026909876.1:0-1000 GCF_949316345.1 Pungitius pungitius | reverse complement strand
GGCAGGGACACTGCTGGCTGAATGTGCAGGCGGCAGGGGGCGCTGCGTGGTGATTGACATGTCTGCCAGGGAACAGACAGGAAGGTGATGACCGACAAATCGGAAACAACAAGAAGTGGAGAAGCAAACGAAAAATTGAACAAATAAAATTGGGGCGACCTTGTTCCATGAAAAAAGCTGTTTGTGTTCACATTGTGCTCATTAGCAGTATTATATCTATCACATCCAGACAAAGTGCTGCATGTGGCATCACACAGATGTTGAAGGAAGGCGTCGTGGTGATGGAACATAAAGCCTTTATGTACTGTGGCCAATATCCTTTGAGTTGTAAAGGTTTTTTGGGAAGATTGTGGTTGAATTTTGACGGATCTTCTGCATTTTACAGAGCAGCATTGCGGTGCACCCGCAGCCTGCTCCGCTGTGTGAGCGGCAGTATTAGACTAAGTAGTGTCGACTAGTCGCAGCGTCGCATCTACACACAACAGCTCGCATCGGTATCCATGCAACATCAGCGATTGTGGCGCCCGGGAGGCCGCGAGAAAAGGTGATTTGAGCAAAATGAAATGACACCTTCGGGGAGGGGGAAGAGAAGAAGATCAAGCTGTGAAATGGAGAAAGCGGGCGGAGAAGAAAAGGAGGGGGGGGGGGGGGGGGGGGGGGAGAAAAAAAACGCATGGTGATTTACGCAAAAGTCCACAAATGACAGGGAATTGGCAACGGACGCCTGGCTGTGTTATTATATCACAGTCAACAACGGCGCGCTCCTCTTCCAGGGGGGAGAGCCGGAGAGAGCCTATGAAGAAAGGAACATGGGGAGAAGAAGAAAAAAAGATCAAATGAGAGAGATCTGCCCGACACAAACAACCCCCCCCCCCCCCCCCCCCCCCACCCAAACAAGCGTGTTTTCCCCCCCTTGCTCGTGCAGGCTATCAATTCAACCCGCCTGCGTTTCTCTCTCTCTCTCTCTCTCTCTCTCTCTCCCTTTTGAGGCGGCGGCGGC